>NC_089279.1:27833608-28075836 GCF_963678975.1 Dysidea avara | reverse complement strand
AGCAGCATGTACTAAATAAATTATTAGCACTAATGCACCACTATCACGAATAAATTAACACCTTGCGTTTTCAGTGAAAAGAACTGGTTACAAAGGAAAGTTCATGATGCATGCATTGTACATACTACACTGGGTGAAAAGGCACATCTCAGGATAAAGCGATGTTGAGCAGTGAAGAAATCAAGCCCATAGCTATATCTATTGTCGAGTTATGCTTAGCTGAAGGAATCAGTTAGTCAGAATAAAATTCTGCTAAATAGAATTTTTTTGAATTCCATATAAGCTCTTTGGAAGCATTTAGTGTTAATCTGAAGACATTTTTGGGTTTGGCTGTACCTAACCAACACTGCCAAGTTGTCATGAAGGGAAATTGAGGCTGGTTATAGGGAGATGTTTTGGGCTGGAAAAGCCCAGTTTCAATACAATCCCTACTATACAGTACTACCACACTGTATGATATTAGGAATTTCAAACTGACAGTATAGTACCCCAATAAAAAGCACTGGATTGGAGTAATGTCCAATTGCTGTAAAATGATAAGAAACAAATATCCCTACTGTGCTGTGGAAATTATACTGAAATACACAGTAGGGATATTCTAATTATTTTAAAGTAATTGGACATTACACAGCTACAGCTGTACTACTCTTGTTTCAGTATGGGGCACTATTGTCCCTGCATATGTTTTGTGTATACCATATCTAAAAGCAGTCCATTTTCTGGTGGTAGACAACATCTTGTCTACAATGAATAACAGCTAGTAAACACATGTATTCCAATATAATTATGTTGAAGCAATAATAATGTGTGACATGCATGCCAGTTAATGGAAGCCCTACCAAGCACACACATTGTATGTTTATCAATATGCCAAAGGCTAAGTGAATCCGAAGCACTTCTGTAAAAGAAGTAGGGCTGCAGCAGGCAAGCAGGCAGGCAGGCAGGCAGGCAGGCAGTAGAAAATCCTGTTGAAAACTTTTTAAAATTCTGTGGCAACATGACAGAATACAGTCATATCATTGTGAGAGAAAATTGAAGCAGATTTTGGGTGATATTTTCTCATGGGACACACCCAAACCTTGATTATTCAAACAGTACTACCATACTGTATATGTGACTCAGTCTGGGAAAAATGGTCTTATTGTCTATTTAAAAGTATCGAGAAATGGCGGTTTTAAGTATTTAGTGTGTTGTAGCTCGCCAATGGTTGAAGCTATGTGTACCAGATTTTCATACATTTTACACCACTTCCTTACCTTCCAGAGCATCCACTGTGCAAGTAGCCAACAACTAAGCTTCCCACCATTTTAGATAGTTTTTAAACCAAGGTTGACTGTATCAGGCGAGCTCCAAAAGGGGTGGGAGGTGGGGGGGACCTAGAAGGTGGGCAAGATGGTGTTCAAAAATTGAAAGGAAGGCGTAGGGATGAAATAGACCAAGTTTTGGGCCATTCAAGTCTCAAAATTGGCTAAATGAAAGGAACTTCACAGCTGAGGTACTTATTCAACACCACAGAACTGTACAGGCACATACAGCCATCCCATGCTGACCAGAGCTCCATTAAGGCGCCACACCACACGTACGGATCACCACTGGGCTTGGGAAAAGCAGCCAGCAAAACCAGACCACTGACGTCTAGCTGATTTTGATTGTGGAATTAGATAGTTTATTCATGTAGCTTTGCGTCCTGGGTGAATCTGCTGACATGGGCGATAAGACCGGTTTTCCCAGACTGTGTCACATATATTATTAGGTCACTCATTGTTTCTATTTTTCAGATTAAGATTTTTTTTACCTAACCAATGAGCCCCCTCCCCTGACATTGGGTTTTCAGCCTGCCTTCCTCTAGTCTTAGCAATGCAAGTGAGTTAGTTTCTTACTTCTATACAATCATTAAACATAGATATAATGAAATAATGGTAAAAACCTGCATGATGTCATAATAATGACCAAATATAGGTGGTGATACTTGGCAATGCAGGCAGAGGATCTGAAACATAAAGTTAACAATTAGTGACCAACATGATTGTTTTCAGAGAGAGTAGAGGGCTCATTAATGTCCTCTCTCTCTCTACTGCTAAGGATAGGGACTAATTCTCATGATTCTGAGTGCATACAAAGTTAGGGTTAGGGCTTGGGTTCAGCCTTAGCTAATGCAGTTAGGGTTTCATAGGAAAATAATGAGTAGTGAATGCTGTGCAAATAGTGAATGTCACTGCAAATTCTTAGGCCACTCCAACTTGATTTCCTGATTCCCATCTTGGCCAAAAAAACTTTGCCATTTAGGTGGGTAGCAAATGCTACTACACATGAACACACCTACACATATTTTGCACATTTCTATTACACAACTACAATGTGGACAATCTGTGTTAGCTACTACTTCAGCTACACCTGCAGCATCTAATGTACTTCTGATAAACTGGCCATTCAGTTCAACATGAGAATCGTTCAACACAGATGAGAAATAATCATTGACCATATCCTCGTCATTAATTAACTTGTAATATAGTCCAACTAAGAACAGTTTTCCTCCAGCATCTATATTATAAGACTGAAAAGCCATCCGTCCGTCTGTCTGCATTCCATTTGATGTCAGGCATGTACTCTTGAACCGCTGCACGTTTCGAAGCATCTTTGTGTCTAAATAAGCGCTCATTATCCAGCTCTACAATGACGGTTTCGAAAAGTTCGTGCAAGCTATCGTTTGTCCATTACCGCTCTTTAAACGCGAAGGTGTAGAAGAAAAATGGCTTAAATTCTTTCTATAAACCACAAGTAAACACCTATCTCAGTCCATTTGTACAGGTCTTTATAAGACAAAAATATAGGTGTAGTGTTGGGTGTAGGACAGATAGGTGAATGGGTTAGACACCTGCCTTACGTGCAGAAGTTCTGAGTTCAAGTCCAGTTGGCGATACTTTTTTTTTTCGATTGGGCACCTTTTCAGTGCACTTTTTTTTTCGTTCAGCCATACCTTTTCAGTGCATCTTTTAGTCACTCTGGGTACCTTTTCAGTATAATTTTTTTCTCTAGGTAAGTTGTTGAAAGTTCAAATATAGCTTTTGTTGTTGTAGTAATTCATTAACACTATGTAGAACTGTAACAGTGTACCTGCACGATAGGACAGGTACTAGCTATTAGCAGTTTCACCTGTGTGGTAGACATGTAAGTATGTAGTTAGAGTTCTGCTCTTTAACTTAACTTACCCATACATGCTCAGAGTATACTTATAAGGCTCATGTACGTTACAGTGACATCACCATGTATGAATGCTGTATACCTGATGTCTGAATTGGTTCCCAATGCAGTATTATGCTATTAGTTAGATGGTCCTGCACATAGAGCAGGTACCACTGAATGCATTGGCATAGGGGGACTTAGACAACTGTTTAACACATTTGTGAGTAGATCATGCAAGGGCAGGGCAAAATCTGCAATTTGTTTGTCTGTCCCATGTGTTGTATTAGGGTATCATGTATGAAATCTTTTTGCAACTTTGTTTGTAGAATATATATATGCATCTAAGTTTAATAAAACATCACACACAAAAGCATGTATAGGTGCACCTATTAGCAGTGTGTGTACAATTGCTTCATCTTGCGCTTTGAACCCTGTGCTCACAACCCTTAATAAGGTTTGGTGTAGTATAGTACAAGTAATGGTACTGATGCTTAAATAGTTGGGTTTCTACTTTAGTTACTATAAGTTTAAACTTAGGGTTAAGGCTTAATGTACAAGTCCTGCATGATGGGGCAGGACATACCAGTGTTACAATTATTTCATTTCAAGTTCATTTATTGTTAGTAAATTAGATGTCATGTAAACTGAAGCAGTGCATGCACATGCATGATAGGACAGGTACTAGCCACTTAGTAGTTTGCACCTGTGTGGTTACTGTGGTAGACATATAGGTAGATAGAGTTCTGCTGTTTAACTTACCAACATGCTCAAGGTATACTTACAGGATGGCATAAGGCTCACAGTCAGTACGTTAAAGTAACATCACCATGCATGCTATACATATGTGATAGGTGCTGGTGTCTGATATTTAATTATCGGTTCACTGTACACTTATTTAGTTAGATGGCCCTGCATGTAGGGCAGGTACCAATGCTCGAAGCATCATCTGTTATCTCACCATCATAGTATGAGCTACAGTCAGTTCTGTCACGTGCACTCAGTCTTCATTGGGGATAAGGCAGTGATCACTCCTTCTACCTTTGCATGAGAGCTTGGCTCAGCACAAGCTAAATTTGCATCTAAGATACTGCTTTTCTTTGCCATTACCAACAATTATTTACCTAGCTACCTATAACTCAAGCAACAATTCACTGTTTCACTGCAATTCAGCATACATGCAGTCAACTATAACTACTACAGAGCAACCACTTATTTTACGTAATAAATTTATCAAATCGGATTCATCATGCAGTCACTAAGGAAGTTGTTGCTAAGTATCTTATGTTGAATTTAACCAATCAAATTCACTGTACGATTACAAAGAAGTTGTTGCTAAATAGATATTGATTATGCAGGCCCCCTCCAACATAACATAGTGCCTTATATAGGTATAAAAACTTAATGTGTTGTTTATCATCCTGCTAATGAAATAGCTCAACTATACATGCCTAACAGCAAAACTATATTATGTAGTCAACAACAATGCCTATCCAATGCAATAGAATGGACATGGCTGTCAACATTGGCAACAGGCATAGCTACCCTATCAGTTCCTTACACTGATCATGAGATGCTGGACATCCATCACAAACTGCATGCCATCTATAATGTTGCACTATATACATAGTAGCTACTGTATCTTGCATAATCATGTATAGCTACCAAGTGAATTCATATCTATATGACTCAATAACCCTATCACTTACAGCGTATACAAATGCAGTAACCAAATCCTTAATTGTATGGTATGCAGTGTCTACAAAACCCTATGTCTGGAAATACATTCTTACAGTGCCTCATGCATCATTACTGAATTATCACCAGGCCATTACTGATGTAAGCAAATAGTAATGACCAACTGTAATTTCATTTAATTTCTATGTGTATACCACCCTGCACGATAGGGCAGGTACTACAGCTAGTTTATTATAAATAGGAGATCTAAATATAGTCTAAGAGATATGCACAACAGTATAGAGAAATCGGCAATCGCATGCACCATACGTTCCCCTGTGTCTAATTAAAAATCTAGACTAAATCATGTGATACTTAGAATATGTCAGTTTATGGAATTAATGGAATTTTCTGGCTTGACAAAAAAACCATGTGGGAAGTGCTGGGTCGAGAAACAGGAAATCAAGTTGGAGTGGAGTGATGTTCACTATTTACCACAGTATTCACTATTCATTTTTTACTGTGATGGTTTCAACCATATTCTTTAGATCACTGTATTTACGTTATGTTGTATACTGCAGTTTGCAGCCAGTGGTAGCTACAGTGATTAGGTGTCTGATGTTTATGAGATCATTAACTGGTTATCGGTCTCCATAACAGTTGTAAGTATGATGGATATATGGGAAGTTTGGTGTTATTGCCATAGGGTTGGAGACCTGTTTAATCACATGACTTTGCTGATTGGCTTTCAATATAGACTGCATTGATGTCCTACCTCTTGACAGGTCACGTGACACCACCGAAACCACAAACAGGGATACCAGTGCAAATGCTGTAATGGAAAAAAAAACCAACAAATTAAGAGGCAATGACTTCCCATGTCACCTTAGCTGGCCTAAGGGAGTGACATGTCCCTAAAGCTAAGGGAGTCTTTAGAGGGAGGTGGGGTATGGGAGAGACACGAACTCCTAAAACTTCTTGCACTTGCCAAGTAACACAATGGAGTGAGAGATGTTGGCGAGTCCCTTTATACCCTGTCTAGGAATGTGTTTACCTTAGCAACCTGACACCTCCTCTGGGGTCCAAACCCTACCTATACATAACTTGTTTACCTTCTCAACCAAGCTGTCCTCTCTGGGACAAATGCTTTAAGGAATGTGCAATGTTGAATGCTGCCATAACGACCAGTTGGACACCTCATAAAGGAATGTGCTGTGTTGGAAGCATCTTAGCAGGGATGGATGTGTAGTGCTGTTGACCTGCCAGTTAACCCTGTTTAACCTGCTGTTAAACTTGTATTAACTGGTTATCGGTCTCCATAACAGTTGTAAGTATGATGGATATATGGGAAGTTTGGTGTTATTGCCATAGGGTTGGAGACCTGTTTAATCACATGACTTTGCTGATTGGCTTTCAATATAGACTGCATTGATGTCCTACCTCTTGACAGGTCACGTGACACCACCGAAACCACAAACAGGGATACCAGTGCAAATGCTGTAATGGAAAAAAAAACCAACAAATTAAGAGGCAATGACTTCCCATGTCACCTTAGCTGGCCTAAGGGAGTGACATGTCCCTAAAGCTAAGGGAGTCTTTAGAGGGAGGTGGGGTATGGGAGAGACACGAACTCCTAAAACTTCTTGCACTTGCCAAGTAACACAATGGAGTGAGAGATGTTGGCGAGTCCCTTTATACCCTGTCTAGGAATGTGTTTACCTTAGCAACCTGACACCTCCTCTGGGGTCCAAACCCTACCTATACATAACTTGTTTACCTTCTCAACCAAGCTGTCCTCTCTGGGACAAATGCTTTAAGGAATGTGCAATGTTGAATGCTGCCATAACGACCAGTTGGACACCTCATAAAGGAATGTGCTGTGTTGGAAGCATCTTAGCAGGGATGGATGTGTAGTGCTGTTGACCTGCCAGTTAACCCTGTTTAACCTGCTGTTAAACTTGTATTAACTGGTTATCGGTCTCCATAACAGTTGTAAGTATGATGGATATATGGGAAGTTTGGTGTTATTGCCATAGGGTTGGAGACCTGTTTAATCACATGACTTTGCTGATTGGCTTTCAATATAGACTGCATTGATGTCCTACCTCTTGACAGGTCACGTGACACCACCGAAACCACAAACAGGGATACCAGTGCAAATGCTGTAATGGAAAAAAAAACCAACAAATTAAGAGGCAATGACTTCCCATGTCACCTTAGCTGGCCTAAGGGAGTGACATGTCCCTAAAGCTAAGGGAGTCTTTAGAGGGAGGTGGGGTATGGGAGAGACACGAACTCCTAAAACTTCTTGCACTTGCCAAGTAACACAATGGAGTGAGAGATGTTGGCGAGTCCCTTTATACCCTGTCTAGGAATGTGTTTACCTTAGCAACCTGACACCTCCTCTGGGGTCCAAACCCTACCTATACATAACTTGTTTACCTTCTCAACCAAGCTGTCCTCTCTGGGACAAATGCTTTAAGGAATGTGCAATGTTGAATGCTGCCATAACGACCAGTTGGACACCTCATAAAGGAATGTGCTGTGTTGGAAGCATCTTAGCAGGGATGGATGTGTAGTGCTGTTGACCTGCCAGTTAACCCTGTTTAACCTGCTGTTAAACTTGTATTAACTGGTTATCGGTCTCCATAACAGTTGTAAGTATGATGGATATATGGGAAGTTTGGTGTTATTGCCATAGGGTTGGAGACCTGTTTAATCACATGACTTTGCTGATTGGCTTTCAATATAGACTGCATTGATGTCCTACCTCTTGACAGGTCACGTGATACCACCGAAACCACAAACAAGGATACCAGTGCCACATAAGCTGGTGAATGCCAGCACTGTATCCCTGGGTTGCCAGACTTCCCTTTCAGGTATTCCATATAAACAACATGTTGTACTTTTGTTCACTGCTGGGACTCTACCTGTGAAATTGCTATACTCAAGCATGATGACTTACACTGATTGATGATTAGTACAAAAATTTTGTGACACATGTGGTTTCAATGATACCCCTACAGACACAAATGTATGACCTAGCTACTATATGGATTGTAAATTATCAGCTATAACACAGTTCAAAGTCTGGCCAGTAGTGAGTCAGATCCTGCATGATGATAGCCTTGCTGAGACAGCAGCCAGGTGTTGTGGAGCAGTCCTGATATATAGCTGATAAGATGAACTCTTCCACCTGCCCAGAGTTTGTATAGCCGAATCTTGAATTCCCACCGTAGCTGTGGTAGTGGCAGCTCCTATTCGAAAACTGTGACCTGCATAGTCCTGAGCTGGGAGGCCAGCCTTAGTCAGTGCAGACTGAACTTCCTCCACAAATCTTGACTTCAGTAAAGGTGAGCCATCGTCACAGCTGAACAGTGCACCTGGTTGGGGGCCTCGCTGTGCCAGATATGCTAACAATGCAGTCACTGGACAGATGTCATCCCCCGTTCTCCCTATGACAACTTTGACACCTATTCTGCCCTGGTCAGTTTTTGAGTGTTTTAGTTTCAATGATATCACTGATGGATAGAAATTGTTGTCTGTCGAGAGGTCACTCAGGGACAAGTGTGTTCTGGGGTCGTATGTCGGACTGACTGTAATCTCTCCTGAGCGGCAGAAAGAGAAAAATGTCACTGATGAAGCTGCCCATAACATTGTGGTATTAAAAGAGGGTTCTGATTGAAACCACACTCCCTTCAGTTTTTGAAGGATAGCTGGAGTTATTGGCAGCCGAGCACGGGGTGCTTTTCCCTTTTTTCCAGCTTCAATTTTGACACCTTTTAGTACCTGCCTTAGACATGGCATTTGGCCCACTTGAGGATCGCCTAGTCCTTGAGAGATCTGTAGTTGCCGAGCACCAGAAAGGTAGGTGCTTATGGAGTTGTGGGCCAAGCCCTGTTGACCGAGGCATGCTACAAAGTAACAGAGTGTACTCTCTTTGGCTGGTAGAGGATTGAGGTTGAAACTATTACAAAAAGCGAGATAGCGATGTTCGGCTGCAGCGTAGGTCTTGTGAGTAGAGGGAGCTAAAGCAGCTGCAAAGTATCATCGAACAGCTTCATCCAGCTGATGGATGTCCAAGTGAGGTTCTGTGTCACCAGGGTGATTAGTGGGGGAGGAATTATTGAGGGATGAGACAGTGCTTGGGGAGCCTGTGAAATGAAAGAAGATGTGTTATTTCTAGATAAAGCATCAGCAAGTTTATTGTCTTTACCAGCTAGGTGAATTGCATGGAACCAGAAATTGTGATGGGCTGCAAAGAAGACCAATAAACGAATCAGGTGCATGAGGTGAAGGTCTTTGCAGAAGGTAGAGTTAATTGCTTCTACCACTGTCAAGTTATCTACTCTGAACAGTACTATCTTGCCTGACCAGAACATTCCCCATATGGCAGCAGCAAAAATAACTGGGATCAATTCCTTGATAGCTATATAGAGTGGCTGAAGTCTCTGACACCACTTTAAGGAAAACCAGTGTGGGGATCCGTAGGCTCAACAATCCCATGATCCTGATGCGTCCGAAAACACTGTCATGTCTGCGGTCTGTCTTTGCACATCCCACAGGATGGATATGCCATTCCATCTCTCGATGAAGAGGAACCACCACAAAAGATCTGCTTTAGCTGGAGCATTTAAGCGAATATTGTGAGATGGGTTGCTTCCAATCTCTTGTATGGAGTACAATCTGCGGAGGAAAGGTCTGCCTGGGCGGACCACTTTTGTAGCAAACTGGAGCATTCCCACCAAGCTCTGAATGTCTTTCTTGCGAATGGACTTCTTCAGAATGCAACACCTTTCAACACAGTCCCATAACAGCTCTTTAAGTATGATTAACTTTTCCTCTGGTAGTCTGAGCTGCAGTGCCACTGTGTCTACCTCTATGCCAAGGAAGGTCAAACACTGGGATGGACCTTCCAGTTTGGATAGTTCTAGTGGAACTCCTAACTCCTCAAATAAGGATACCAGTTTTTTCTTCTGGAGGATCCACTGCACTGCGTCAGCCACAGCAGAAAACATTTTGGGAGCTGACTTCATGCCAAAAGGCAGTGCACTGTCAATATACACTAAGTCCTTCCAACATACTCCAAGGAGAGGTTGGTCTTCAGGATGGATGGGAAGCATTCTGTAAGCTTCCTTGATATCTGCTTTAACTAGAAAGCAACCCTGGTGTTCATGCAGTATTATGGAGGATAGATGGTCAGTAGAAGCATACGATAAACTGGACAATTGGAGAGAGATGCCATCATTTATACTATGATCCATAGGAGAGGATAGGTCCACAATTAATCTCCACTTGCCTGGTTTGTTCTTTTTTGGAATGGCACCCAGTGGGCTGATGTGAACATCTTGGGGATAAACTCCTCTAGGAAGCTTGATCATTCTGTTGAGAGATACCTCTCTGGCCAGGTATTCTGAGATAACTGACGGCACTTTGGATGGCATATTTTCAGATGCTTTCTGCAGATTATGTGTCCTATCAAAGCCAATCCGGAAGCCTTCTGCAATTCCGCTCAATATGTAATTAACATACATTCTGTCTGGGTGGTGTATTAGCAGCTTCCTCCAGCTCTCCAACACTAAAGGAGAGTGACTACTAGCATACAAGGGTGAACCACCTGCTGCCCCTTGGTGACTACTCAGAGCTAGTAGGTCTTCCATGTAATGGTAGCTGCCATCATTCACCATACCACTCTTGAAGAGAGATAGATTCAGCTGCAAGCCTGTAATGTGAAAGGACCATGCAGTGATCACACCCCAAGGTGGAAATGCTGGCCCTTTATAAGTGAATGCTGATGGGACTGAAAGGTGCGAAATATTACTAAGGCTGGGCTGCTATATAGACCTATGTCACTTTGAGACAGAGGATCACCCAAGAGCAAACACTTCAAAGGCTTACAACTATCTACCTATAAGTGATATTTAATTTCCTTTATGTATTATCATGTTATTGAAAAACAACCAATAAAACGTGACTATTTAATCATGAGTAGCATAAAGTTAATCAGTCCAGTGCCCTTTAGTGAGGGTAATACTTTCCTGCTGTAGATTTGCAGTCTTTTCCCTGGTGCAGTCTTCCACAATGGTAGCACTTGTGGGCAAACTGGCATGGTTGTCGATCACAGTATCCTTTGAAATTCCACTTTAAACACACAGCAGGAATTGAATATGGTGTAGCCCTCTTTCTTGCCATTGCCTCCTTGTGTGGTGTTTTGGCTGTAGCAGGAAGAAGCCACGTCTGTTTTTGTTCGGCTGCTAGACATTGTCCGTATATGGGGAAGTTCAGCTCCCCCCACTTCCTTAAGGACTTGGCTGCTGCCCATTCTCGAAAATCCTTATCATATTTTAGCCACTGTGTTCCCAAATCATTGGACAGCTGTAGAACTAGGTGTAGGTGGGCTGCCAACCCTGTTGCTTCCTCTTTGGTAGTATTGTTATCAGAAAGTAATACTGCCATAAACCTGGAAAAAGCCTGGATCCATGACAGTATATCTGTGATATGACTCCTTTTCTTTCTCTGTCCTGAATCAGAGAGTATCCACTGTCCAGCGGCAGTGACTGTTAGTTCAGCTAGTTGGGTAGCATTCTCTTCGAGTAGTGAAGACAGGTCCACAAATTCCCATCGCCTGATTTTTTCAACCAGCTTAATTGGAAGAGGGGGCATTCCTTCTGCCACAACCATCGAGGGAGCTGGGGTACTGGGTAGTACATCAGATGTGCTGGCACTGCTGAGTAGAGATGGCAGTGAGGGAATGGATGGTACGCAGTGGATCAATAGGCAATGACGGCCAGGATGCCAGGGGTACTCCTGCAAAAGGAATACACAGACATGAGTTGCTGCCTTGGTACAGTGGACCTGTGGGTCCTTGCAAGTATGAGCCATTTAGTGGCCGATGACTACTGACTGGTAGTGATAGTTACTCTCAAATTTTGTTTGTTAGTTTTGCTAGGTAAGCTGCTTGATAATTAAGCTTAACATTTGACTGCTTCTGTTGCCTTTGTCTGAGGCTGATGAATGCCAGCCTATACTGCTGGAAGCTAAATGTCAATTAGCTTCTGCTGCTTGGAACTGGTAGTTGATGTCTACCAGCTTCCTGGTCATATATAACACTTAACCACAAATGCATCCCCCTCTGGTGTGACCTCTTGCTGTGGGTGCTGACCAATCAAAATGTTAGGTTTGCTGCTTTAGAAAAAGGAGGGTAATCCTCTTGGGTAATACGGTAGCCAAGAATTAAGAATTCTTGTCTGCTTCAATGTATAAGTTCTAACATAGAAAATGCTGGAGGGACAAATTGTCCAAACTGATGGAAAAAACCCACATAAGAATGCAAACTACTCCTAGCTGTCAGGACTTGCAAATTAGAGCTCTATCGGTTGGTAACTAGATTACATTATAGGGCTTACCTCCACTGGCTGAGCTCGTGTTGGATGGTCTTGATGATGGCCTTGGGTCTCCTACCGTGGTAGAAGAACTGCACTGCAAAGGGCTTGTAGCTGATGGGGAAGATTGAAGAATTAGTGCCACAGCTCCCGCAATCTGCTGAATTGTTTCTGCTGAGAAGCTACTCGAGACTGGATTAACAGCATAGCTGCTGATTGAAGCTGAGCTTGTAGCTGTGACTGGTGGAGCAGGTGCAGCTGATGAAAATGGAGGAACTTCTTCTTCTGACATTCTCAAGTCTGGTGGTCTTGAAGCAAATTCAGAGACACGAACTCCTAAAACTTCTTGCACTTGCCGAGTAACACAATGGAGTGAGAGATGTTGGCGAGTCCCTTTATACCCTGTCTAGGAATGTGTTTACCTTAGCAACCTGACACCTCCTCTGGGGTCCAAACCCTACCTATACATAACTTGTTTACCTTCTCAACCAAGCTGTCCTCTCTGGGACAAATGCTTTAAGGAATGTGCAATGTTGAATGCTGCCATAACGACCAGATGGACACCCTCATAAGGGAATGTGCTGTGTTGGAAGCATCTTAGCAGGGATGGATATGTAGTGCTGTTGACCTGCCAGTTAACCCTGTTTAACCTGCTGTTAAACTTGTAATAAATCTCTGCAAGTTTTCTTTACTGAAGTCACAAAGGGCGTCAATCAAGTATTGTGAAATTGGTGCTACCCCCAGTGCTATTAGTAGGCATTCCAGTATCCGAGATTTTTTAATTAAAAATTCTCCGTATATTCCCCAATAGAACCCAGGCACAAAATAACAACTCATGTTTAACTTATAGGATTGCTCCATCATCCAAGCTCCAATGGTACTGAAAATTACTATGGGGTTTGTCCACATGCTGATCATTATGAAAATCTTAGTTTTATCATGCGCACTAATAAAATATAAGTAAGTTTTGTGTTGTTTTGTAATCTTTTTAAGCCTTGTGATGTATGTAGGATACTTTAAAACTGTAAAAAACGTACTGTCAGGTAGAAGGTAGTCACTGGTGCTTACTTTACAGGGCATAGTCATTTCGCTTGGGTTAGCGATTTTAAGCTCCACAGCAATTTTGTGATGGCAGTGTCATCAGCTCATAAGAATAAACCACTTCAAAGTCGGCATAACAATGCTGTAATTGAAACCACAACTCTACCTTAGGTATTGTTGCATCACTGTGACCTCCACTATAGTTGTTTACCTTTAAAAGTTGTCAAGTTGATGTTTTTGCTTACTTGAGATAGCCACTTGCCTATGGGTATACATCATTGTATTGAGAAGTGTGAAGCAGGTGAAACATGTTTGCTCACCATAAAGCATATAGAGATCACTGAGATCCGATAAGACCTGAAGTTATAATTAGTCTCATTACATGAACAAACTTGCAGCCAGAAGCAAATGCAGTTTCAAGACAGTCCAGGTTGCTAGATGGCTTCCTAATTCAATTGTGCCATTTTCTCTTTAAAGTGTATGGAGAGCCCTGGAGAAAAATGTACCTTTTTTTCAGTTTTTAAGCACTGTGCATGCCAAAGTAGCTAATTCCAACCAAACAAACTATATAAAACTGAGATCGGCAATCAATGCTCTATCTATTGAGCATATAAAAGTTTATCTTTCCAAACCTTAAAACTCGGGCTGGAATGCCTACTATCAGTACGGAAAACAGCTAACCGTTATGATAACGCAAGGCTTGACATTGCAGCTAATGGTTTTTGGGGAGTACGATTTGAGAGGTCATACTTTGATGTCAGAATTTTTAATCCTAGTTCACCCTCTAATCACATAGTGGTTTAATTTGCCATACATTAGTCCCAATAGTAGGAGTGCAATTAATCCCAAATCCCATGGCCTTGTTTCTGTAATTGCACTGTAATATAGCGAATAAAATAGCAGAATAACAGAAGCCTTTTAAGTGCAACAAGAAAGTGATATAATGAATAGCCAATCAAATAAACTGACAATAGAAGCCTTTTAAGTGCAACATATGTAGACATTTTGAGTAGCCAATCAGAATTGCTGACACATGAAGCCTTTTAAGTGCAACAACACATGATGTAATACAAAGAAGGATGATGCAATCACTTGGTAGAAGTTAATGGCCACATAGAACTGGATAGATGTGTACTACAAACCACGAAGGGTGGTCACTATGTGATTAGTAGGCAATCACACGCATTTTCGTGCAATTATGGAATAATTGTACTCGTAGCAGCCAAAATTGCACTCGGCTTCGCCTCGTGCAATTTTGACTGTTACTCGTACAATTATTCCCTAATTGCACTCAAATGTGTGTGATTACCTATACAAATCAACCCCTACACTCTGCATACCAATGTCATGATAAGGAAAAGAGACGTGAATACCAACAATGGGTTCATGAAGTAGAGAATACCTCATTTACTTTTCACCACTACTGGTGGAATGGGTGATGCTGCTACTCAGTTTTATAAGAGATTGGCCAACCTTTTGAGTGCTAAGCACAGTTTTTCTTATGGAATAGTGATGGGATGGCTGAGATGTAAATTAAACTTCTCTTTGTTGAGATTTGCAATTATGTGCATTCGCAGTGCCAGGTCCAGTTTGAGCTGTCCCGTTGCTGAGGCACCGATGGCTCTGCAGGTCGCTGAGGCCAATATTTAAGTTCACTTGTATTTGATTATTATGATTTATGTGCTGTTTTATCTTATGTATATACATATCAAAAAAAAAAAAAAACTATTAGCGCGGGCCCGGCGGTGAGGTGGTCAATCGCGTGATCAGGGTTTCACTGAAAACTGTCAGCAATCAAGCGGTCAGCAATGGCAGCTGCAATGAAGTATGTCGCTTGGTTTACAGCACTTTTTGTGATGATTCCAGCTAATCCATTAATGTCGAAGATTCCCTCTCAAGCAACGTGCTTTATTGATCTTTGTGGTATGTAAGTGGTTAGTAGTCTATTATTATGTATGTACGTAGACCACTCACTTAATGTTTTATTCCCCTTCCACCGACTTGATCTGCTTGTTGTCAGTAGACTGTACTGAGACTACCCGACACAGCAAGCTTGGCCGTAAACAATTTCCGCATTCTTCCAGTTTTTCTTGTGCACTAAGCGAACAAATGATTGGATGAAAGCGGCATAAAGAATAAGCGCGAAAATACACGGATTTTCACCTGAACTTCTTTTCATTAAGCCATTACTATTAAATTACTTGTTTCATACGTAGATGTTACTGAGAATTCTCTGTCCATTAGAGCATCATATCAAAACTAATGTCAAATTTACCGGATTCCGCAAGGTTTTGCCCGTTTCCGGTAAAAATTACACCACCTCGTAAACAAACCACTATAACTTCCGCATACTTCAGTTTACGGAAACACCGTTTGGTTTATCGAACTCGTTAATGTCAGGCGAGTCCTGTGGTATATTAGATTTTGCTCTGAGATGAACAGGAAGGGCAGAAAGAGCCTTGTTCTGGTGGATTACACATCATCAGGTATGTAAAATAATGCTGGAAAAACAAGGTTTTTCGAGTACTTCTCTGTAAAATTACCAGTTAAACACTTAGTACGGGTGGATTCTTAATCAGTACGCTTCAACACATACAATGATACCAAATTTGGGGGATTTGGTGGAGGATAACAGCCTGTACTTTTGGGATTTGTCCACCCACGTAATTAATTTCTCCAATAGGCTTTTGTATGGAGTGCGCATTATGCCGTAATCAACAATGAATAAGTGACACTGTGGTAATGTTACAATCCCAGTACGGGCGGCATTGTATAGGGCAATTCACAGGCTTTCTTTCATTGTATAATGTGCTGTAGAAATTATGGGTGCTAATGCCTGTACTTTTGTGTTTTCTGAATATATTACAAAACGCATGTATTTTGTATTGGACAAGGGAATTACAAGGAATGACAAGGTTTTTTTAATCAGCTTGTTTGACAAACCTGAGGTAGTGAAAGGGTTATAAAGTAGATATTGCATCTTTTTAATGTTTAATCCTTTAGAATTAAGGGTAAAACTTAGATTTCTGTGAAAAAAAATTTGACCATTGAGGTTGAACGCCTCTTTTTTAGTGAAGGGAAAAACTAACAATACAAACCTGGATATCAGCTTATTCGCCTGTTCAAGAAGAGTTGGAAAATCTTTTGTTTCATTGCAGTAGACCATGAGCGCTTGTTTACGTCATGTTGAAGCTATCATATGCGATCGGTTTTTCTTCACGAATTTCGCTGTTGTATACAATGAAGAAGGGCAAGTAAAGGAAAAACTTACCCAGTAATTGATTCCCCTGTACATGGCGAACACGATGGTGAACATTTTAGCTCCGTACCTCAATCTGTTGGTAAGTTACAAGTGTTTATGTAAGCGCCTGTCATTTATTTTCCATATACTTGCTGTACAAATCGATTTTTCTGTTGTTGCTACTTTGTAGGGCTGTAACTCCCAAAGCTATTGGCATATGAAGCTGAAACTTTGCCAGTGGGTACACTTGGCTAAGTAGAATGAGATTATAAATATTTAATAAACAGAAATTGGAAAAATATGCGATTGTGTCCTGTTTTTGCAGATCCATTCACATTTATCTTCGCATTTGTCTTATCACTTAGTCATTTAGTGGCTCTCTCTATCATGAAATAGTGCATTTACGTGATCAATCAAATAATTAAAATTTGGTGTGGCCACCCAAAAGTTGGTTCGGGTGGTGACGGGAAGCAAGGAACAAAAATGATTGCCTTATCAAAGCTGTACTACAACATCTATGCTATGCCCCTCCCCCATCATGCACTACAGCTCTATAAAATTGCTTGCTAGCTACTGCATGGCAATTATTCTGCATTCCATTCAATGTGTTGCTATTTTCTTTAGGAAAATGCTAAAAATTTAGTTTGACAGTTGCAGCATGTATAATTTCTTTAAGATGAATATTTGCTGTGTATATAGGTACCTCAAATGACAAAGTTAAAGATGTTCATGTGACATATTCTCCTCATCCACCACAAAGAGACAAGAATGTCACAATTTATTTCAATGGAAATCTCAGTAAGATTTGTTGCTAACATTGTTGCACAATGATATGTGTATCTATGTTACAGTGGTATCGTGTGTTTGAGTAATAGTTTGGGAAAGTTTGTGATGAGGATATAATCTTGTCTTAGAAGGTCTGCCGTAATAATATCCCAGCCATAAGCTATGAAGTTGTTATTATTATGTTTAGTGTTGATATTTACACTGTTATATTTCTGCATGAATAGCAGACACTAGTTTATTTTATAAACTTTAAGGTCTACATGATTACTATATTTCAATTTTAAGAATCTACTCCACCTTTCTGTATTTGCATGTTTCTTTAGCACTATAGATGTGTGCATTTAGAAAATCTAGGGTTTTAAAAAGATCTCTACCTGCTATGGAATATGACACAGTGGAATGTGCATGCACGGAGCAGAGACAAATATAAGGTTTTGCAGTAGACTAGCTGGTCATAATGTCCTGTCATGTGCAGGCTTGATCAGTCGTGGTAGGACAGAGTGGGACATTTCAACTAAGAGTTAGATTATTAATTCTGGTAACTGTTCACATCATTCATTGCTCTTGTTGTGAGCTACTGTAACATTGCTAATTAAATGGGAGTAGACTTAGTACTGTAATTTTCCGGTTCATTGTCAAATCAAAAACTCACGTATGCGCAGTAAAAATTCAAATCTTCTTGTGAATATTTAAGCTGATAAATGCACCAGTAAGAGATTCCTCTGGCATATTCATTCAATTAACCACTCGCCCTTTGATTAGAATTGTTTACTACAATGTTAAGAACATATTTGCATCAGGTGCTGCATTGCTGATGAGCATGCGAGGAGTTTATTTTTGACAATAAACCGGAAAATTACAGTACATTCATGGCCACCCCCCCTTGAGTTGTAAGAATGTAATGTCTCCTAGCAACCAAGTGGTATAGCTAGGACATTATGTCTAAGCAAACTGAGTTATGGTCAGACACAAAGGCTATTTGCACGGCAAATGTCCGGTGACCAACTGTTGTATTTGTCTCTGCAGCCTTCTCAGCTTACATTCAGTAAATACATGAACATAACTAGGCTTTACTTTTTTCTTAATGATGATGCCAGTATATTCCAAGAGTTATGAATAATCTGCTGCAGATTGTTACAGGTCTACTGCAAATATATGACCTATATAAAATTATGTAGAAGAACTTATATTGAGGCAGCCTGTGTATATGACCTTTCCTTATGACCTGCATGGTACTCTGCTATAAATGAACCATGTTAAAAGCATCATTAATAGTGCAATGATGCCAAAGTCATGTATTGTTGCTAATTGTTGTGATGGACTAGTTAACTTTTGATTTATACCTAGTTATTGTTTAGTTAACAATTACAACACTGTTTAGTAGTGTATACAGAAAGAGTGAATGCATGAACTATCCATTTTGTTATATTGAAACAAACATTACAGCAATATTTTCTTCAACAGTTTGGTATGAATAAGATAAAAAGCAAAACTTTAATGTCTTATTGTACACAGTCATTTAATTGTATTGCACATAACACTGTTGTTATGAAAATAGCTGAACAAGTTGATAAAGGAGAGATAGAGCTGAAGGTGTTTTTAGGCACTCGGGAGATATCAGATAAACCATATGACCTGTGTCACAACTTGCCTGCTGTGAACTTATCTTGCCCTCTTCATCCAGGTAACAGAACCATCATGTAACACATAGTAACTTTTACAGAGTGATTTTTAGGTCCTCTAAGGTTTACATTTACCACACATATTCCCAAAATAGTTCTACCGGTAAGTTCACATTGAAGTTATGTAATTATTGAAACTGGATAACCATCACTGACCCTGTGATTCAGGTCAGACACAAATACAAGACCTGAAGATAGAGGCATACACTGAAACATTTCAGGCACTATTGTATTCACAATAAAATATTTTTAAAAGGTGTGTCAGTGTAGAGGCACACTCAAATGGTAACACATGCAGGCAGGCTTTGCTCAGAAGTGCTCTTGTACCTGGCATGGCTCCAACTGTACGACTCATATGTGACCCAGTCTGGGAAAACCGGGCTTATCGCCTATTTAAAAGTATTGAGAAACGCTGGTTTTAAGTATTTAGTATGTTGTAGTTCACCAATGGTTGAAGCTATGTGCACCAAATTTTCACACGTTTTACACCAATTCCTTGCCAACCACAGCATCCACTGTGCAAGTAGCCAACAGCTAAGTTTCCTGCCATTTTAGATAGTTTTTAAATTGAGGTTGACTGTATCAGGCGAGGTGCAAATGGGTGGGAGGCGGGGGGGCCTGGAAGGCAGGAAAGATGGTGTCCAAATACTGATAAGGAAGGCGTAGGGATGAATTAGGCCGAGTTTTGGGCCATTGAGGTCTCAAAATTGGCTAAAATGAAAGGACATTCACAGCAGAGGTACTTATTCAATACCACAGTGCTGTACAGCCACATACAGTGTTCCCCAGGCTGACCAGAGCTCCATTAAGGCTGCACACCGCACGTATGGATCACCACTGGGCTTGGGAAAAGCAGCCAGCAAAACCAGACCACTCAAGTCTAGCTGATTTTGATTGTGGATTAGATAATTTATTTGTGTCTTGGGTGAAAAATCGAATCTGCTGACAAGGGCGATAGGACCGATTTTCTCAGACTGGGTCACATATGTTGTAGATATTAATGCTTCCCCAATGAATGATCGTTGAAAAATATTAAGATATCTGCAGGTTCTGTGAATTAGAAGTTTGTGCTATCCAAGTACTGCATGATCGAAATATGTGACCCAGTCTGGGAAAACAGGTCTTATCACCCATATCAGCAGATTTGATTTTTCACCAAGAACACAAAGTTACATGAATACACTATCTAATTTCACAACCAAAATCAGCTAGACTGGAGTGGTCTGCTGTTTTCCCCAAGCCCCGTGACAATCTGTACATGCGGTATGGGGCATTAATGGAGCTCTGGTCAGCCTGAGGGTGGCCAATTTTTTAAAAAGCCTCTTGCCCTCCTTCTGGGCCCCTGCCTCCCTCCCCTTTTGGAGCTCGCCTGATACAGCCAATCTCGGTTTATAAACTATATAAAATGGCGGGAAACTTAGCTGCTGGCTACTTGAACAGTGGATGCTTTGGAAGGTAAGGAATTGGTATAAAATGTGTGAAATTTGGTATAACCATTGGCAAACTATTATTATAATAACACACTAAATACCAGGGGTGAAGTAAGTAGTTGATATGAGGGGGGGGTTGGGCTAACCCAGACTTATGGAAATGATCTACATTGTCTCTGGTTTGGTAAGGTGAGACCCAAAAAAAGGAAGAAAAAAAGGTCACAACCAGCTGATGGTAGCTGCCCAACTCACCAGCTACGCATTTATAGCTGATAAACTACATAAAATCCTTACATAGCTCTGTTCTAAGACTGTGACTGCTTTATTAGAGTGACTGCTCTATTAGAGTATCTCGATCTTTACCATGGTTTTCAGCCCCACTGGATAATTTTGCCGTGATATCATTCTGAGGGGAGGGGAGGGGGGGGGCTAAGCCCCTCTCAGCAGACGCCTATGCTAAATACTTAAAACAGGCATTTCTCGATACTTTTAAAACGGCAATAAGACCCTTTTCCCAGACTGGGTCACATTTGTAATAGATCAGTAAAGTAACTTGTTTCAGAACAGCTCCCATGCCTCATCCCATGCTCAACCCATCTTCAGGATATATTTATTGGCAGTAATCCATTTTGATGCACCTTGAACATGATACACTTCCATTGTCACCATCACGCAAGATGCAGTGCATGTGATGCAATACAAAATTCTGCAAGATTTTTTAAAAATGTAGACACATCCAGTTTTAACCTTGATACGTATCACTGATTGTACATAAGGTTGCTCCTTGCCAACTCATTTGTGTGACATTTGTGACTGTGCATATATAATTTATTTGGTTTTCTTATAGGGAAAATACAGTGCAGTTGCTAATTTCACTGATCAGAATCACAACGTTCTTTTTTGCTTGAAAGGATCTTGTTTAGTTTAGTAACATGATCACCAACACATTTGGTGACATATGTACGTGTAGTTAAATATTTGTAGTTTGTGTGTTATATGTTTTATCAAAAATACACACTTTCATTTGTGATCATTTTATTTTATAAAGCTACAGTAACTTCATCGGTAGTCTGTGAAAAAGTTGAAATTGGAATATAATTCCACGTAGCCAGTTTTAAAATTATGGTTAATCAGTTACTCCAGTAAAATATGTGTGATATTGTGTGTAGTAGCCTCATCACATTAAAGGACTAGGTTATCTTTAGCTCAACACCCTCTTGTCTTCATGAACTGCATTCTTACTCGATTCTCAGGCATATCAACTCAATGTGAAATAATAATATTAGACCAAAATTAAATAAATGGGTGGGTGACTATAATCTGTGTGTTCTCTATCAATGATGACATGGGTGTGGTATGTACCTCAAAGTAACTATTGATTGTTATTATATTGTAGGAGTGCAGTTCACTGTACAGCAACATAGTACCATACCGTACTACATTAAATATTTTCTATAACATAGAGCATGATTTTAATAAGGAGCTATAAGAATAATACATCCAAGGATAGATCAAACTATACATGCAGAAATCAACAACATGTAAAACGAAGCACACAGCAGTATGTCCATTGCACCTTAATCAGTGACTACTGGTTTTTCCATGTCAAGTTTGGAGGTCACTAGTTAGTATATGTAACTTAGGACAGACTATAGTTATTGTTTAGTACATAATCCAACAATACAGTAATTATAATACTCTCAATAGCACCTTGACATATTATTTTGAAATACATCAAGTGATTAGCCAATAGAATTAGTATTACACTTGTTTGTCAAGGTCCTTGACAAAAAAATCTGTGATACCAATCTGATTGACAAATAGTGTGGTGTGTTTCTGTTGGATACATGTCCAATTTGACAACTAGTTGGTTACCATAGTGATAGGTGTGCTGCCCTATAGTAACAGTATGGTTGTTTAACAACTGTTGCTAATATATGTCACTTTGGGACCATACCAATGGTTGCTAAGTAGTATTTTTCAAGGGTTATTCTTTCAAAATTTCTGTTGCTTAGTATTTCTTATTGTTGTCTAATTAATGTAAATAATAGTCTGATATTCGGGATTAATATTTCTCACATTATACTGATGAACAGAAGGAAATAATGTGAGGCAAATTCTCAGTAACTTCTCCCAACTAGAGCGGTCCACTTCAAGCCCAGTGGCGTAGCTACACTGGGGCCTGTGCCCCACCCCACCGTCAGTAATGTTGTAACTTACGTGATTCGATGCACGACGATTTATCACAACGCTACAACGCAGTGTTTTATAAGTTATCATTGGCTTATCAAAATCATCTCTGCAAGTACAATTTTGCTATAAATAACATCAGTAGATAAAGAAAAAGTTAGAGTTCTATTTAATGCCCACTATCATGTGATGCAAGTTCAAATTTGAGCGAGTTGGATGTATACGTGGCTGCAGAGACAACAGTGTAGCAGTATATATATATTTAGCTAGCTAGGCACATGCAGTCATGCACTTTAATCAGATTTCTGTATAAATGTATTAGTCTCGCGTGGCCAGACCGCTTTTTTCCGTATATTGGCTGGGGAAAAAAGGGTCTGGTGCAACTCCAATAACTGTTTACTTCTGAGCCGTCCCCAGACACTGGGGACGCTAATTGAATAACATTGGCCGCAAAGGAGGCGTCGATGACGTCAGTAAGTAAACTCGAGATCTGTTTATCCTTT
Organism: Dysidea avara; assembly: GCF_963678975.1. Lineage (NCBI taxonomy): Eukaryota > Metazoa > Porifera > Demospongiae > Dictyoceratida > Dysideidae > Dysidea > Dysidea avara. Next base: position 28,052,724 of record NC_089279.1, on the reverse strand, counting down.
AAACGAATCCTAATTTGCTCCGATGTCTCTTTTATAGCATCTTGAAAGTTCATCCTCATCGTGTAACAAGACTCACAACCGGAGCAGGAGTGTAGGAATACTTCATAGTTTTACTGACGTCATGGCACCTCCTTTGTGACCAATGTTTTATTCAATTAGCGTCCCCGGAATCTGGGGACGGCTCAGAAGTAAACAGCTATTGGACTCGGTTGCACCAGACCTTTTTTTCCCCACCTAATACACGGAAAAAAGCGGTCTGGCCACGCGAGACTATAAATGTATAGAGTCCACAGTGAGATGGACTCGTATGTCGTGCATAGCTATAGGGGGCGGAAAGGGGGGCTAGGAGGCTGAGGGGGGCTTAGCCCTCCCAAATTATCCTTCTTGGAGTGGGGCTGAAAACCGTGATAAAGATCTAGATACTCTAATAGAGCAGTCGCTCTAATAAAGCAATGAGTATGTAGCGAGCTATGTAAGGATTTTAATGTAGTTTATCAGCTATAAAATTTAATACGTAACTGGTGAGGTGAAAAGCTATTGTGAGTTGGTTGTGACCTTTTTTTTTTTTTTTTGGTCTCACCTTACCAAACCAGAGATAAGTCTGGGTCAGCCCAGCCCCCCCCCCTCATATCAACTACTTCTTCCGCCCCTGCTGTCGTGTATTTATAATTGCATGGACGGACTTCATGCGAAGGTGCGCCCCACTTAGGTCCTACCGTCGCTAAAAGTCTAGCTACACCACTGTTCAAGCTACTTCTCCAACATGTGTTACAGCACCATTTGATCGGACATTAGTAGGGTAGCTAACCAGCCTCTATGCCCTTATGCTGGGTAAATACAGTAATTAAAAGAATTGAGTTCTGAATTTGCACCAGCACTTACCCACATATTTCAAGCATCTTTACAACAAGGCCATATACCAACTGAATGGAAAAAAGCGAATGTAGTTCCTATTTTTATTTATTATTATTTATTGTTAATCAGCAGGACCCTCCAGGGGTATAATGCTGATGTGCAATTACATGTGTACAATTTCCATTAGTTACTTAACTATATAAGTATGTACAATTACGACAAGTTACTTAATTATATACATATGTACAATTACAATAATAAACTATAAAAATATATACAATTACGATAAGTTACTTAACAATATACATAGAAGGGGCTAATTTTTGCTTAAATTCTTCAACACAGTCAGTCTCAATAATCTCATCATCTAATCTATTCCATTCTGGTACAGTTCTTGGGAGGAAGGAATATTTATATACATCAATTCTTGGTTGGTAAGGTACTTTTTAAGAAAGGCAATCGTAGTACACCAAGTAATTACCATCCTGTGTCACTGACCAGCATATGTTGTAAACAGTTGGAACATATCATATATTCACATGTATTTTCTCACTTAGATAACCACAATATATTATGTGATGACCAACACGGATTTCGAAGAAATAGATCATGTGAGACTCAACTACTATATCAACTGTACACGATTTGGCCAAAAAATTGAATTATGGTTTACAAACAGATGTTATGTTTTTAGATTTTCTAAGGCTTTTGACAAAGTGGATCATAACCTTTTATTACACAAACTAAAACATTATGGTATTCGTGGGCAGCTCCTATTGTGGTTGACTGGCTTTCTTTCTGAGAGAAAACAGCAAGTCGTTGTTGAGGGGAATCATAGCTCTTCAGTTGAAGTTACCTCTGGGGTCCCACAAGGTTCTGTTTTAGGGCCCTTACTTTTCTTATGCTTTATTAATGACTTACCAACAAATGTTAGATGTAAGATTAAGTTATATGCAGATGATGTTTTGCTTTACACTACCATCAGAACAGTAGATGACTGCCACAAACTACAGGCTGATCTTTATTCTCTTGAACAGTGGGCTAAAAAGTGGAATATGCTATTTAATCCAGCAAAGTGTGAATTCCTCAGGGTATCCAACAAGTGTAATCCTATATTAATGCATTATTATATTCAAAGACAAGAAATTAAGCGCAGTACATCAGCTCAATATCTTGGCGTAACAATTGATGAACACCTCACATGAAATGATCATGTTAAGACTGTTACCAGTAAAGCAAACAAAGTGAAAGGTTTTCTCCAGCGTAATATTAAGCACTGTCCAACTAGTATTAAAGCAAAATGTTATAGCAGCATGATTAGGCCTATACTAGAATATGCCTTTGCCATCTGGTCTCCATATACTCAAAGGAATATTGACTTTGTTGAAGCTGTCCAAAGACAATCAGTGAGGTTTATATTTAATAATTACTCACCTTATGCTAGTGTTACAGAAATGTTGGAAAGAATTGATTTTAAGACTTTAGCAGAGAGAAGAAATGAATCAAAATTGATATACTTGTACAAGATTGTTAACGATTTAGTAGAAATAAACACAGATGATATCCTTTTCCCCCGACCATCTATTCATAATACAAGAGGGCACCAACTGCGATTTTTACTACTTCCCACTAGAATCAACTCCTACCACTATTCCTTTTTTCCTTCAGCAATTCGACAATGGAGCAATCTTCCGGAATCTGTAATTAATTCATCAAGTGTAGAACATTTTAAATCCTTAATTAATTTTATAACTATAGTGTGCTCTTATACTCTATTTTGAGGTCTTACACAGTAATAAATATAATAATAATAGTAATGCTCTTGCTGCTTTCAAGACTGCACATATTGTGGAGTTATGTGCTAGTGCATACTTGTAGCTATGGCTTGCAGATTCTGTACACTACATTATAATTCCAATTGTAATTTCTTAAATATTTTCTAACAAGATCCTCGGCTAGTTCCATGCATTGTGCAGGGGCGGATCCAGACTTATGGAAAGGGGGGGGTCAAAAATGAACTGAGGCACTACATTGTCTCTGGTTTGATAAGGTGAGACCAAAAAAAAAAAAGGTCACAGCCAGCTAGCAATAGCTGCCCACCTCACCAACCACACATTTATAGCTGATAAAGTACATAAAAATCCTTAAATAGCTCACTACACACTGTTCTAGTACTGTGACTGCTTTATTAGAGTGACTGCTCTATTAGAGTATCTCGATCTTGGTACACTAAAAATTTTTGGAGGGGGATCAAGAGCCCCCTTTGACCCCCCCTGTATCCGCCCCTGTTGTGGACTATAACGGAAGGACGACTACATCGTATGTAGTTATCAGGCCCTGGAGGTACAAAATAGTCATATTGTGGCAAGTACTGATTTTCTGATGAAAAACAGAAAGTCGTCAAATATAGTAGCCTAGATTTATTAATTTTGATATGGTGTATACAATGGTCGCAGTGTGATGTGTGCTGAAATGTACTGAAGCCCATGGCATCACTAATAGCAAACATAATGACACTGACCAGTCTTTAGAATGATGAAAATTGAAATGTAGCTACAGCACATTTTTGAAGCGCCGCTAAACCCACCAAAATTTATCTTGTGCTTTACCAGTTATACTGGAGGCAAAGCTTGTATCTTCATAGCTAGCTAGCTATTATACTGTCATTGCAGACCGGTTGTGAAAGATATCTAGCTAGCTCAGGATCGAGTTTGATTTCTTCTTCACTGTATTAGTAGGCTTGTAAACCACCAAAGATCATAGAACAGTGCTAGCTACATACAAAGGTAACTAGCTATAAAATTTGTGTATGCGCAGGCCGCCGGGAGGATACAGTCTCGTGATCTGGTAGTTTTCAGCAGCAATCACGGGTCAAGAGAGTGGTCAGCAATGTTGAAGTATACCGTTTGTTTTACAGCACTATTTATGGCGATTCCGGCTATTCCGTTAATGTCAAAGCGGAGTCAATCCCAACCAATCATGACATGCTTGATTGATTCATGCGGGGGTCCGCCACTTTCTCGAAGGGCGTACGAGATTTCGAAATCACAGTGATTTCTCTGAAATCAATGATTTCTCTGAAATCAATGATTTCTCTGAAATCAATGATTTCATTAGTGATTTCATGATTTCAATTTTGATTTCGTGATTTCCGTGATTTCACCATTGTTGACTCTCATGGAGCTAGAACAGGTCCAGAAGCTTCGTCATCAGTAAACTGGATGGTAAAAGTTATATCTAGAGCAAAGATGCTGGGGCCAAAGCCGTCTGGCTGAGATGATTCCAGGCACCAGTAGCGGTGATGGTTTGTGGTTGCGGTCGTACGGTAGTGCTGATGATTAACAGGCAAGCTAACAGTGTAAAGAGGCTGTCTAAAATGAATAGAAGCCGTCCCAGAACTTCGTGCATAAGTTATATTCTAACAAGGGTAAAAAAATAATAGGCGTGGATCAAGGAATGCCGCACTGGCCTAGTTATAGCTAGCCGCCGGCATTTTTACGAGGCAATCCACGACTTATCTGCAGCCTATCAATACCATTATCCTCTTAGCCACACAATGTTCAACTAGACACCACTACCCTTACCACTTCATCCAGGTACTTAGCTACATGAACCGGCATTCCTTCTTTCCAAGAGCTGTCCGGGATCGACTGGAATAATTTGCCAACTTCAGTGATTGAGTCAGAAAGCATGCATTATCAAAAAGTTACTACATACTTGTGCTGTAAAGTAAAAATGGTATAGGCAATGTTAGGCATTGTCGAGTATCGTCTTTACCGGTAGATATAATAAAGCAGTACTGTTGTTATCTTGTGTATTTTTTCCTTGGAGCATTACTCACGTCCCCTTGGCACATCGGCATGCCCAGCAATAATAATAATAAAAGTAGCTGATGGTGATACATGTGATTAATTAAGTATATTGGAATTGGTTACTATTACATGGTTGCGTGTCATCAGTGGGTCCACATGATTTCAGTTACACTTTTATCACTGAGTTATGATGAATTTAAAACAGTATCTTTGGTAGGAGATAGACTTGGACTCAATCAGTAATGATTAGGTAATGAAAAAGGTGTAAAATTATTTACAAAAATAGATAACAAACAAGTACACAGAAAAGTTAAGCACAAAAGAATACAAAGACTAGCAAATTACAAACTACCACACTAATTACAATAAAATAAACTACTTACAAGCTACACCTACTTAACTACATTATAAAACCTAAACAAAATCTATAATGTCCTCCGAGCAAAGAGCATAGTGTCTGAGGACCATTTTGGCATTGTATTTCCATAAAGTCACTGATTAGGTAATTGTTCTCCGTAAAATTTGTGTGCTAAACACTGTTAGCTCCAATGCATCCTGCATTATCAGTTCTTCAAATAATATAATGCAAACCAATATGATGCATTGCCAGCAATGAACATACCTGCAAAATTTAGCAGAACTTATAAACCTTATCTGATCAATATGTGATGTATTTAATCTGCATGAAGCTGACTTAGCTATATGCAGAAAGATAGCTACTTGTATATATTACCTATACCAGTTTTATAATACACAATAGATTAAATCACACCTGAAAGTTGACAAACAATATCTCTGCTAACATCAGTAACGTGCACATCCCTTCCTTCACAATGGTATTGAAAACTGGAATGGCTCTCTGTTAACAACCCTGATCTCATTTCATATTGACTAACAACCACAGTGGCAGGAAACACCTAAGTACACAGTCAACTGATCTGGATACATCCATGGTCTTCATTGTGTATGCCAGGATTGTTTTATATGAAATGTTTGCTTGCGAGTTATGTAAAGATGTTTAGTGGGTCAGCTGAACAAGCAGAATCATATTATGTGAGCTAATCTTTGAAAAGTTACACCTAGTAGCTAGTTACTAACCAGTACTGACATACATATTTTCTAGACAAGCTGCATGATTATTTGTCCTGAAGCTAATGCTGGGAACTACTTTCTTTGCAAAAGTGTGCTTATAGTTTGCAGCCCTTCTAAATGGTTTACCCGTTTCATCATTAACCCATGCAGTCACTATGATGTACCGTCACTTGTGGCTGCGAGTAGAGCCTAAATTGCTAGTTAAAACTGAATAAGATTCCGAGATGGATTCTCAGATCACTCGTGTGGCTCCAGCATAGATTTTGCGCCTCTAAAATCTATGGCTCCAGTGATGGAAGCTTTTGACCATTAGTGGACTCAGCTTGGGCTGTAAAATTCTAGAGATTGGCAGCCGAACCAGTGCCAGATCAAGTGATTCGGGCCTTAAATCACTTCTGTTATGTTCCAATTAATAATATCGCGTAATTCAATGCGTCCGTAATTTACGGAAATATACGGAGTTTTACGATTTTCATTTTCAAAAAGTGTGATTTCTGATTTCTTTTGAGTGTGTGATTTCATGATTTCAAATGTGATTTTATGACGAAGCGTACGAGATTTCAAGAGTGTCGGACCCCTCGGATTCATGTGGTAAGAGCCGCCGAGTACTGTTATTTAATACTATGTGACAAGTAGATAAAATTTAATATTGTAGTCTATTCGCACACCTTCTGTCAGCACCTCAACAAAAGCATAATCGAGTAGTACTAAACAGGTATTCCTCCATTATCCCCGAAACTGAGAGGCTTCTCAGTTTCGGTGTTTTTGTGGTCAGCCAAAAAACCCCTCACTGTCAATAATGGGCGGCGATTATCATGTGGGCAGGTGGGTGCCCCCACCGAAGTAGTGAATAGTATAAAAGCTTGGGGGAGGCTGCATACCAGTGGAACCTGTGCATGATACAAAAAATTCCGGCCCAACGAAGTATATGTGACCCGATTTTTGAAAATCATTCTTATTGTCACACGTGCATGAAATAATTAGAAAAGTTCACAATTCGCTGTGTTACCAATAAGACGGTTTGGCACCTGTTAGACAGAATTTGTAGTAATTCAAGGTACTGACTAACAATTGCAACCATTGTAAAGCTGAGTAATTGGTTGGAATGCTTAATGTTGGTCATAAATATTTTAATTGTCAAATGTGACATTAAGACTGATTTTCCAAAATCGGGTCACATATATAGGTGACAGGTAGCTAGCTAGCTAGCTATACAGAAACCCCATCAGAAGGATGATAGGGTGGTAGTAGCATTTATTGTGGCAATACAATCACTACAAGAGACTCCCAGCCCGCTAACCCAGGTATTTGACAATTTATCAGGGAGTACAGAAAGGCCAGGTAAGCTTGTTATGAATGATGTCAGAGATCATAGAATACTGTTAAACAATGGAACCATAATCATTAAAGTTACTGTAATAATTACGTATGCACTAACTGAGGGGTGATCTAATAGCCACATTGTAAACTGAACTATCCACTAACTGTTTTCATATGGCAATGATCACTATCTCAGTGAGAGTTGAAATTTTGTATCATTCAGTAATTCAGAGGTAAATTCTAGCCTGGTCATTATTATAGACAGGTGACACCACTGTAGACCACAATACATACATTTGTATAGGACTATAGGTCAGATCTCATTTCCAAGGCCATTATACACAGCTTACACAGGTAAGTGTTAAAACAGGTTCCATGCAGCACAATAGTGATGTAGAAAAATTTCTATAATGGAAAAAGTAACACAATACTGCATTACTGAATGTAAACTTTTGAGAGGGAATATTTGACAAATTGCAAATAAATTATCAAATCCATCAATTTTTTTTTCCAGTTGAGTAATTTTTTAAAGATGCGTTTTCACAGGCAGGATTATAGTAAGAAACAATTGTCTGCCTATTATTATGCTAGCATTATACTTGATACTTCTGCGACTTGTTATTATTATGTTCTTGATAATCAGCAAATCTTTACTTTGTAATGCTCTTTTGAGTTTTCATTGATAATCGTTCATTTCCTATATATTTATAATCAATGTAGACTTTGTATACTGTATCTGAAATCTAACATGTTTCAGTGGGTAGAAACGTAATTACTAATCCTTATAATTAGACAATGGGCCACCATGCATACTGTAAAAGTTCTTTTCCTGTAAACAATTTAGCACTTTACCTATATACTTACAAGAGAAATGCTTAGATTTTAATTTTTGCCTCTTCTACTTATGCACATTAAGTAGATTTGAAAATATATTATATGATTGTCCATCTGCTTTGTATTTAGGTACCTCAAATGATAAAGTTAAGGGTTTTAGTGTCACATATTCTCCTGATCCGCCAAAGATAAGTGAGAGTGTGACTATCTATTTCAGTGGAAATCTCAGTAAGAGTTGTCACTATACTGTTGTTGCATAAGTATGTAAAAGTACAAATAACTTGCATGGTGGCTTATGTTACAGTAGATTTACTGGTGCTGCTATGCAGCGCAGTATGCCAAATAAACTCAAGAAAATACGTCCATAATTAGAATTAAGATTTTAGTTGTGGCATGCAGATCCAACACTTTGCAAGTGTATAAGTGTATAGGTTTGCCAATAGATTAGATGGTGGAGCTTCAAATCACTAGTCTTGCCACCACTGTCTCAAAGACTGCATGGGTGTTATTGGTAGCTATAACCATTAAGTATGTTTTGCCATAATATGCTAAAATTCTATTACAGAATACATGAGTGCTGGCTTCAGTTTGGAGTTATAGTACTAGTTCTCAGCAACAGTTTACATCTTGGGGTTTCATGCAATGCAAAAACTTAATACTGTATAAATATCATAACTTTTAATGTCTAACACATACATGTTATGAAAATAGCTGAACAAGTTGATAAAGGACAAATACAGACAAATTTGAGTTTCGGCACTAGACAGATATTAAATGAAACATTCGACCTGTGTCACAACTTACATCCTGTGAACTTATCTTGTCCTTTTCATCCAGGTAATTACATTAGACCTATACATGGTAACTTATAAATGTATGATCTTTTTATAGGTCCTCTAAAGTTCATGCTTACCTTACCCATTCCTCGCATAGTTCTAAAGGTAAGTTCACTTTAAGTTTATTCATGCATCATGCAATATGGTGGTATTGTGTAGTATAGTGGATTTGTTTTCTGACGATTACAATTATAACAGAATTCTCCATAATTTGTAGTGAGTAGATTGGTTGCAGGGGTGCTGTTCTTCATTAGTAATATTAAATTGGTACTGTATACGTACATGGAAATTTTAACAACATACGCATCAAGTAAATTTCAACACTCCATGATATGGAGAAATACTTTGGGGCATTAGCAGTAGTTCTGCTTTTCAAAGCCATACTTCTATTTTAATTTGGTGGTTGCAGAGTGATGTATCATGGCTGGCACACCTCGGTGTTTCTGATGGTAGGTACTTACTAGACTATGATACACATAGTATGCTTTGAAGTATGGTCGTTAATGAGGTATTTAAAGTCCAATACATACCCGTGGGTAGGTATCTAAACTGGTTAGATACCCATGACAAAATTATTTTGTCACGTGCGCCACGTGTTTTGCTGGATTCCAGTCACAACAGCCATCAGAAATCATTGCTAGAGTGTGAAGAAAACATCGCTGGATAATAGAGATGATCGTATTCATCTAGGAAGCCTACCAGTGAGTCAGGAAGCCACCATTATTGGCAGTGACCCGAGCTGCTGTCATAGTGATATGTGTTTCCCCAAGTATCATGTTCCCTGCACACATATCACTAGGAATCCGTGTTTCCCCACACACATATCACTAACTGGCTATTAATCTAAAAGTCACAGTGATATACCTTATGTATCCCCAGGTATTATGTTCCCAAGGTAAGGAGTTCCCCAGACACATATTCCTAGGGATGCGTGTTTACAAAGTGCATGCATACTGTTTCTGCTATTGCTGCTTCTACTACAGCTACTAGCCACTGCTTCCCCTTCTCCTGCTGCTACTACTACCTAGCTAGTAGTTACTGCCCCCCTACTGCATGCATGTATAGTTACTGCCTGCTACTGCATGGTGCTGCTGCTACTACTTGTCTACTAGCTGCACCAGCTACTGCATGCATGACCTGAGCTCCTTTTGTTGCCCTACTTACTGCTTGTTGCTGGTAATACTACTGCTATAGCTACTGCTTATTGCTACTACTTGCTGCTATTACCAGCTACTATATACTTGCTACTACCACTAGCTACTACTACTACTACTACTACTACTACTACTACTATACACGTAGCTACTACTTACTATCGCCAGCTACTATACTTGCTACTATTTGCTGCTACTACTTGTTAGCTATTACTTGCTGCATGCTATTACTATAGTTGCTGCTACTACTTGCTACTACTTGTTGCTGCTACTAGCTATACTACTTGCAGCTCCCCCCCGCTCTTTTGCATTTAATAGCTACGGGGTGCATTTCTGCTGCTCTGCAACTAACCCTCTAGTGCTAACTAGCTATTGAGCCAAAGATCATGTTGAACTGAGAACATTCAGCTAAAGCTATCTGCTGTTTTACTTTCACGCAAGATAGAAACATTATTTATTTAATTAGCTAGTAGCTAAGTGAGGACAAATATTTATAAGAATGGAAGTGAAAAACAAAGCTTTAACAAGCACACATACAATATTAAAAATTAAGTTAGCTAGTATTCAGTGTATAAAATACTATACTTTGAAGTGTCTAATGTTTTCTGCATGTAACGGCATTCTATAACAGCATAGAATTTGACTTCAGCCATTGCCAAATAGCATGTATGTCCATGCCTTATACATCTGTCACATTATACCTGTGAAGAGAAAACAAGAACAACTTTAAACAGTGTAACTACTGCTAAATCCAACACTCACATTATGCTGACATATACCTCATCACAATAGTATAGATAGCTTAATCTTTCTTCTCCTGCTCCGCACATATCTTATCCAGATATCTTGCAATAGATTCGTACTGTAAAGTGACTTTAGCATTACATAACTGACTGGAAAATCTCTAAAGCACAAATGTGAGATCTCTCAGATATAAAATCTCTCAAATACAAAAACAGTCAAAAGCTCTCAGGTGAAAATCAGTCTCTCAGGTAGTCACATAACTATAAGTAAAATTTCTCAAGTAAAAATCTCTAAAGTAGAATCTCTCAAGTAGTCAAAAACTTCTCAAGTGAAAAGCTCTAAGCATAGCCTATATAAAATCTCTCGATTACATAAATTAAGTCTCTCAAGTAAAATCTCTTAATTAAGTAGAATCTCTCGAGTAGTCAAAATCTCTAAGCTCTCAAGCAGTTTTAGGTATTTTGGGGAACTAAAGTCTCTTAAGTACTTGAACATGTCACAATTGGTCTAAAGTAAAATATCTTGACTTGTCCAAAATCTCTCAAGGAGACTCAATTTAAGTACAAAACCTGTCCAGTGAAAATCTCTCAAGTACATAGCTAAAAATTATTCAAGTACGAACTTAGCATGCATGCACACAAGTACATTAGCTCCATGTACATAACCGATGCACACAAGAGATAGCTATATATAATATATGATGCAGCTCTTAGAATTGCACTGAATTGAAACTAACTGCTTGCCTTTATTGGTAGCACATTATATGTAGCTTATAGATTCACAGACAGCCAATAGCATGTAGCAGAATCTATATAATTTTGTATGCCAAGAAACAGAGAATTAACTGAAGTTAGTGATATACGGAGGAGACTGAGTGTGGCACTCAACTAGATATCGGATAGCCTGCAGTTCGAATCCTGGGGTAGGGAGGATTTTATATCCTTTCTTTAGCCTACATCTGTAGCGATACTAGCAGACATTTAATACCTCCTTCAGTCATGATCATACTATTAATAAGTTATATGATTGAAGTAGAAATTAAATGTGCACTAGTATAGCTGCAGGTATAACCATGTAAGTGACCTCTGAGTTTTCAGTACTACATTCTAAAATACTAAAATATCCCTGTACGGCATGATTATAAAACTTAGCATTAATACATGTGGTTATTCCTTTGGTATCATAATTAATATTGCTGATGGTTGACATTAACAACATGCATGGGTTCACTATCATTTTATAGGGAAGATATGCTGGAGAGGCCAATTGTACAGATCAGAATCACAATGTTCTGTTTTGCCTGAAAGGATCTTGTTTAGTCTCGTAGCTACTAACGATTGCATTTGGGCAACATACTCAATTAAACAGCTATTGTATGTTTCTAGCTTGTGCATTATTATTGACAGATAGTTTGAGATAAACAGTATGATGCTAAATATCCAATAATAACTTATGTAAATACACATGCACTTACAGTGGATTCTGGCCCGAAGTTGAGTTGAATCCTGAGAAAATGATTAAAAAATATAAGTGTTTTTTTTTTTCTCAAGAGAAATAACATTTCAGCCAATCATATGATTAGTGGTGACAGTAAAAGTGGCAAGACCATACATGTACAGTTTGGCCCCAATACAAGTTCAGGAAAGGGACAAAACAGGTGGTACACTTTTATGGCTTCCAATAAGAAATGAATGGTAAAAATTTTGATTGGCCATAAATATTGTGTCATACATTTAAATGAAAAGACTTTGAAACTTTTTAGCAGGTTAAGCACTACTATGAATGAGCAAAATTTCAAGAACTTGTGTAACTCCATCCTTGAGTTATTAATGTTTTTTTGAAGGTTCAGCTCATTCAGTGCATATAATATACCATTGCTACAATTCAGAATTAATACATGCATGCATGCCAGAAAACAGGACCGGCACACTGATAAACTGTTTATAACATGATATAGCTACACTGAATAAAAATACCCATGCATATATATATATATATATATATATATATATACTACACTCTTCAGTATGTTGTTGAACTGTGACAAGTAATTATGCATACTTAGTTATTCAAACTTCATTTTACTGAGCTCCAAAAATGTTTGTTCTATTACAGCAGTCTAAAAAATTTATAACCTTTTTATTGGCTGTAAACAGTGTTAAATAGAGTTAAAGTGACTTCGCACAAAGCAGAGTTGCTAGCTATTTGAATACTAGGTGGTCCCCAGGGGTTTGGATAGCTGAGGGTTCCACAGTGTATAGTAGTAAAAGGCCTCTTGCTTACTGTCTTGTAGTTAGCTACTGGTGTCATCTATGCTAGTACCGGCAGAGAAGTAGTTTACATGATGAGTGATAGCTAGTGACTTTTGGCTAGTTGTGAATTGTGATGGAGCTAGTTGTTAATCACAGTAAAACAGTTATTGCTAAACATACTGTAGTGAAGGTCACTGGAAATGTCTGCAATATAATATTCATTATTTTTATGTAGTGACGTTCACTATACTATGTAGTGAGAGTCACTACAAGAAAGCAGTGAAGATTACTACAAAAATGGTGAACATCACTGCTTAAAAATAGTAAGTGTTGTGACAGAAATCCATAGTGAACAGGGACGGATCTAGAAAGGGGGGCCAAGCTAGATAGGGACATAGGTATCTAGCCAGACATTAGAAGATACCAAGCCTTCTCACAAGATCCTAGTGGTAAGATTCAAGTAGTATCCATGGTCAAATTAGCTATTTGGAATATTGACTACATTAGTGATGCCAATCTAGGGGTGTCTGTGGGGCATGCCCTCCCTTCTCCTAGGAAATTAGGCCATCTAAAGGTGAATCTGAGTGTTTTTAGCAGCTTTTCAGTGGAAAATAATGGAATTTCATTATATCATTAAATTTTACTTTTTCATTAAATCAATTAAGACTATTAAATCAAAACTGATTGCAATATGCATTGAGTAGCTATCATGCATGCATAATAATGTTTTCATTTGTAGCTACCAAGCGTTTAGATATAGCTAGCTATCAGTGTTGGGAGTAACACATTACTTATGTAACGCGTTATGTAATACTATTACTTTTGTGGTAACTAAGTAATATAACGCAATACGCTATAAAAAACAGGTAATATAACTCAAGTTACTTTAGTTACAAATGTAACGCGTTACCTAAGTAATATAATTACTGTAACGAATCTAATATTACGTAATATTATTACTACAAGTAACGAAGTTACTAATCTCACTAGTAATCCACTGAGTAACGCCTAGCCACAATGAAGTAGTGAAGCCTACTGAATGAAGCTTCTTCACCAGCTTCTTACTTATAACCAAGATTTGCACACTGTCCAACAACGCAATCATGTCACGTAATAAGATGGTAGTTTCACACGTGACAGCTTAAGGCTGTGGACACAAAGTAATATAATATATAATAATAGTTACTTTATTTTATGGGTAATATGTAACTGTAACTAAATAGTTCAGTTGTAAGTAATATGTAATATGTAACTAGTTACTTTTTACAAGTAACTTGCCCAACACTGCTAGCTTATACCATAATGCATCAGCTCTTCTTAGCCACGCTCTAATCAGCTAAATCTGTGAGGTAGAAAATTTAATATGTATATAGCTAAGTAGTAGTGGTGCTAAATGTCACAATTATTAGTATGCATGCTCCTTAGCCTTTGTTAGCCTTAACACCAATAAAGTGTACTGAAAAGCAGAATGCAGTGAAGGGTACTAGCAGTTATTAGCTAGTCCACTGGCAAGCCTTAGCAAAGTGCAACTATATTTGCATTTATGGGCTTTCTAAATTTGCTGTTGTGATAGTCAACTTATTTCTAGATCTGCCGGGTTATGAAGACTGATTTATAGCTAGCTACAAATGCCAGCACCATAACCCACAGCATTGGTCATATATCAGATGGTAACTGATACAAATTTTACATTCATAGACAAAAGTGTGTGAATATGCTATAGCTACCTTATGAGACTGTAAATTTACCAAAAGACTACAGTTTGCTAAATGGTTGAGTTAGTAGCTACATATTATACAGTATTGAAGCTGATAACTCTAACCAATTAAACCAACTAACACTTTTTGAATCATACAATATAATAACAACCACACTAATCACCTCTTACAGCCCACATAGTGGAAAACACTGCTAATTATCTGAATAAAACAAAACCCATAATTAAAACTTTTGTAACTGGAGATGCAACCCACAATCGAAACCTGTTTTTGGAAGAACTGAGGAAAAGGAAGCTATACTCTCCTGAAACAGAGTTGAAGCATTATTTGTGTTGGTAGTGATGCATAGTTCCTGAAGTAAGTCTGCTTTTGATACACATAGAAGATTTAGGATTTTATTGGCCAAGTACTAACTTAGAAAGGAAGGGGGGGAGGGCTACAGCCTCATCTCCTGGTGAAATTCACTCAGTATTGTTTTTATTTCAGTGAAGTAATTGATAATATGCAAGAATTAAAGACTTTTGCAGGCTATGAGAAAGGTCAACTAATTCCAAACAGCAAATTAAGGATGTTTTAATGAATCTAGTCTGCTTTAATAATCCATGCAGTAGACAATTTTGTGAAATTGATTGTGACCAAATGCAACTTGACTTGATGCTATACCACTCATGCAGTAATACTCTTCAGGAATGCATCTACCACTTAATGTTGGAGGATATGGTGTAACTATGGATGGTCACAAATTAGTCTATGACAATGGCCACAAGTATGAAAGTTTAGACTTAGTTATATAGCTAGATAAGCTAGTCTAGAACTCTGTCCACTGAAAGTTTTCAGTGCAGAAAATATGTAGCTATACTCAGTTTACATCAGAGCTAGGATTTTACATGATAAGTAGACAACACCAAGGATTGTGGAAAAGGCTAAAGAACAGCCTAAAATAACACTTGTGTTCATGGAGGAAAATTGCTTAAGAACCAACCAATAGCTGGTATATACTAGAGCCAGTACAACAAACATACTGAGACACGTACCGTGAAATTATTGGTGAAGCACATTGCCATCATTACGTATACGGAGGGTGAAAATTTTATTGTACAGGAATATGTATGGTACTCATATTTGTGTGCATGTGGTGTGTTTGTATATTCAGTTGAGATACCTGTCATTGAATTTCTGTCTCCAGAGATATTGTACCTGAGGAATTACATTAATAATAGTTTATTTGTCATGAGTTATTTCTATGTAGGGATGCGGCGATTATGCTGGCATAATTTTGGGCATAATAGGTATGTGTGGAAATCAGGAATTATGCTAGCATTTGGAGGTGATTATAAAGTTTTAACAGTAGGAAAATCTACAGATTGCACAATTCCGTTAAAAGAAGATCGAAATACTCTAATAGAGCAGTCATAAACTCTAATAGAACAGTTACTGAATATTATTCACTCTAATAAAGTAGTCACATTGAAATGAAACACTTTAGTATAGTAACCAGCTAAAGAATTCAAGACTATTTGAGGCTTAAACATCAATGAAAATGGTATGATACAGCAATAAACTGGTGGCATAATTAACGCAATTCTCAAAAGCATAATAGGTGATTTTTTGAGCACTGCTCAAAAGTATAGTGCTCAATATTTGGAGCATAATAGCCTCATGCCTATTTCTATGTGGTACACTCACTGAGCAAGGGTTATCATAGGAGTATTCAGCGCTCATAAGATAAGGATATATAGTAGATCTTGCGGCATGGTTACTTCAATTTGTGGGTGGGCGATAAATTCACTTACGTTAACTACTACCCATGTATACAGCTACACATGTTTTGTATATGTCTATTACATATACATATAGCTATACATGGTAGACAATACATGGATAAAGTTGCAAGTAAAATAGTCAGATTAACCAGCATGTTCACCTATATAGGCTTGCACCATGTTCAATTGTGTCTGATAAGAAACCAGACTAAAAAGATCACCTGATCATGATACTTAGAATACGTCAGTTTGCAGAACAATAAAATTTTCTCAACTTGACTAAAAACCATGCGGGCAGTGAACAGGAAACAGGAAATCAATTTGGCAATCTGCATACTACTAGTTCGGCAATATCCAACCATTTGCGTGAACATAAGAACATGTATAGCAAATATGACTTTAGCAGTGAGTTGAAGTCCTCAAACTAAATTTGTACAGAATCACGCTTTAGGTATGTACATCTACATATAAACTTTAGTAGTAATATTTGTAACTGAAAAATGATATTTGCAGCAACAGCACAGAGAACACTGTCACGAAATTTACTTGTAACCCATGATTCAACTGTCTTTTCCACACTTACTTATTTGCATCATAAATTAATAGACTAGAAAAGCTAGATTTTGTTAGAATACTGCTAACTATCAGCAAATATTACTACTGTCTTGTCTATGCATCTAATAACAGTCACATTTTTACATGTAGTAACATTGTACTGTTCTTAAATAGTCCAGAAGCACAGTAATTGTATGTGCAGCTTGTGCTACAAAAATTTTACTGAAACATTTCACGCTTTATACAGGGGTATACTTTCCAGGGGCGGATCCAGACTTTTAAAATGAGGGGTTCCACTCTGGAATTGCAACTTCAGCCTAGCTGTAAGTCAAAGACCAAAAAGGTCATCATCTGCTGACAATAAAGATTTGTGACCGGTGATTATGGCTTTACATCTAGTGTCACAGGGATGTTGAACTCACTTGGATGGACGTCTTTGGAATGTAGGCGAGAAATCTCACGGTTTATTATGCTTTTTAAAATTTTGCATAATGAAATTTCCATTCCCAGTCACCACCTTCCTGTGTCAATAACTACATGTACAAGAGGGCACTCTCAAAGATTCAGACAGGTGTTAGCTCACTTAAACATTTATTCTCGCTCATTTTTTCCTACCACTATTAAAATATGGAACAGCCTCCCAGCTACTGCAATTGAAGCAAGCAATATAGATGACTTTAAGAAAAAGATTGTAGACTATTTTTGTACTAACCCAGTTATAGACTAAAATGTATTATGCTTTGTGCTTATCTATGTTTTCATGTATGCATCTGTGCTTTACTCCCTAATGGAGGTCTGCACAGTATCAGTAATAAATAAATAAATAAATAAATAATAGTTGCCCCTCATCATAGATGCCCTCACCAACTATATTTTCTTATTTGTAGCTAGATACATAGCTTGCTACAATGCTCCTCTTAAGGCTACTGTGACTGTTCTATTAGAGTATCTCGAGTAAGAAAGGCTCTTTCAAAAGGGGGGTTCCATGGAACCCTTTGAACCTCCCTGGATCCGCTCCTGCTTTCAGTGAACAGCCAATCAATTGTAATACAGCCAATCAATTGTAACAATATTCCAGAAAAGTGTGCAAGTCTAACCAAAGCTCTCCAAAAAGTTTATACATGTTGATTGCTCTAAACAAAGAATCACTACCTAAAGTACAGTAGGGATGTGCATCATGACACTATAGCCCAGTTTATATTATCACATATGACTGTAAAAAAAACATATTCTTGCACAGTAAAAGGTTAAATATTGACCTCTGAAGAAAAACTGAAGCCATATCATTACAAAAGTTACATATTCAGCAAACAATTAAGCCATACACAACTGAAATGCTTATTAACACATTGTTTATGAACTTGCTACTTCAAAGTGTGGGATAGAAGCTAGTTAAACCCCACCTGCACTCGTAGGATATCTAGTTATCAACACCTTGGCTTCGCCCCCGGATTGATAACAACAATATCCTCCTCATGGTGGGGATTAACTATAACATATATTACCAAGTCTCATAACCTTAATGTTATACTTGAAACATGTAATGATGGTATATCATGTGTGCAGTGTATTTCCTCACATGGTATTTATTACCAAAGCCACTTTCCTAAAAGATCTGTTTTTGATAGGCATGCATGATCGCTGTGCAACAAAAGACTTTGTACTGTAGCATGTACAGTGAATCAACTTTGAATATCTGAAAGCCTATTATCCGAACAGTACATTATCTAAATACCAAATTGACTGCTCAATTAGAGTATTTTGTTAACATGCATTGGAGTGATTGAGTAAGCTATGTTTATAAAATTTAAGATGTTTGATCTTGCATAGTTTTCAATTATATGAACACTCCCTTCCTCCAATTTAATAGAAGTTCCACTGGATCAAATGTTGCCAATAAATATGGTATAATGCAGCTTACAACTGACTGTAGCAAAAGTATATCCCATTAGCTACAAGACCACAAATTCTGACTACTATTGTCCACTTTCATAAAGCCAGACAGCATTACTATAAGCCACCATACATATAGATATACTTCCATGGGAGCAATAAACACAGAAAATCGATAAAGTTTTTATTATCATTGTTATAGGCATACTAACCTAGCTAGATAAAGTCATTGCTTGTACCTCCCCCATGCAGTGCTACAAATAGATGATATGCCTTTCATTCTGCATGCAGCAGGGGCGGATCTAGAAATTTTCAGAGGGGGTTTCTAGTTCTCTAGAATTGCAACTTCAGCCTAGCTGCAAGTTGAAGACCAAAAAAAAAGTCACTACGTGGTTTTGAACGCTGTGAAGGTGATGTTTAACCAATAGAAAAAGCCATAATATAAAACAGTATGTATAACTCTTTGTAATTTTTATCATCCAGACGAATTGTAGGGGCACGCACTATTTCAGAGGGGATTTCTGGAAACCCCAGAAACCACCCTAAAACTGCCCATGAATGCACACATACATACAGACAATAGCTTACTTCATGTGACTGTTGGTTCAATAGCCAATACATTATTGCACCAATTTTTGGTTCAATGAGCCCCATTGCCTTTTGTATTATTTGCTATATGTGACCCATTGAGCAAAACCCCCCTACTAGTTTCCATTTTTCTAGAATTACTCTTTAAAACTTCTAGAGGGAAAGCCAATGGCTGTTAAACTTTCAGTCTTATACCTGTTGAATACTCTTGAAGTTATAGTGATGGACATGCATAGGAACAGCAAAACTATCGATTTGTACATTGACTCATTATATTATACTGGTAATAAACCACAGGCATTTTATTTAATTGATAAATGACAGTCTATGTAGTTGGGACTTGGCATAATACTGTGTTCACCATACATGAACTGCATGATAAATCCATCACGGTATAGTTTTAACCTATACCTTAGCCACAAGCAAATAGGCTGTTCATGCATGCTTAGATCTTTTCGGTATATGCAGCTGGGAAGATGTGGAATGAACTGCCAGAAGACGTTGCTGCCTCATCTAACTTTTCTGCTGCAGCTGGTGTTGATTATGTTTTGAGTTTTTATGTTATGGAGTTGTTTTGTGTGTACATATTTGTGTATGTATATTCATGTAGATGATTGTAGTAGGCCTGCGTCAAATATGCCAGCATAATAATAGGCTGGAGTGCTATGACAGCATAATGCCATTATATTATAAGGTGGATATTTCAAACTATGGAGCTTAATTCCATGAAAATAGATTGATACTCCCTAATAGAGCAATCAGTGGAAACTGCGAACTGCATTGTACTTGGCATGATACTCTTTTAGAGAGTAGATCAATACTCTCTGAAAGAACAGTCACTTTGTAGTGAAATATTCTAATAGAGAATTCACTGAATAAAATGTTCCAAGATAATTGTAAGAAATGTTGCTACCTAGGAGCATAATGCAAGCATAATGGGAACACTGAAGAGCATAATAGGTGAAATTTTAGGAAATTCCTGAAAGCATTTTTGGGCAAAAGTTTGAGCATATTTGACTCAGACCCGGCCTACATGTAGTGTTAGAGTGTGGTTGTATAGCTACATTTCCTGTGCATGTGTGTTTATATCTGTGTATCATGTGTTGTTTGTATGTTGTAAGTATGCATTGGGGTTTTATCAATCAATCTAAATGGTGACAATATAGTTGCAACTTAAACACTGAAACACATATAACTCACATTTGCTTGATGATACAGAAATAAAATTCATTGAATTATACTTAAATAGTCTACTTGAATATTTCATTAAAATAATTACAATCTCAGATTTCGTATATGATTTTTGTGAGTTGAAGACCCTTTGGAATAGATAACAATAGGCCAGGACCACTCTCAGGCCCATAGCCAGACCGTTCTTTAGACTGGGTGAAAGTGGCCCTTTTATGTGGTATATGATATGCTAAAGAGTCTGGGGGCATGTCTCCAGGAAAACGTTTGAAAATAATTATATACTGTATGATGATATAATTATATAATTTGACAAAATACATGCAGTTTATTACAAGGGGCTAGGAGTCTAGTCTCAGGGTTATCAAATCAGTAATAAAAAAGTAATAATAACTGGAGCCCTGGCAAGACAAAAAAAATAATTGTAGCTACTTATAAAACTAAATAATCATATCAACAGATCAACTACACCCCATGATGCTGAAGCCAGCTGTGAGTTAAATATCCTGTATGAACAGGAAATGGCAATACAAGCTGCCTATTGAAGTATGCAGCGTTTGTACTCTTTGGTAGATGGCATTATTGTCATAGCTACATTGCTATATTTTACTGGGCAAAGAGTAGCTATAAAGGCACAGATAAACAATTTGGTAAATTACAGTTTTGTAACATTCACTGGCATGAAATGGTCTAGACAGACAGTAGCTACTCAAAAGCAGCTGAATTTGGTGAGTGTCTGGATTCAGTGGAATGGAATAGTGGACTGGAATGGTAATTAGGTAATTTCACTTAGTGGTCACCTCTTTATAAGACCACCTTCTAACAAAGACCACCTCTTTATAAAGACCGTTTTACTTAAATTGTTGTTTTAGAGTGTACCTCTATAGGACAGTCTTATCAATGTAGTGTGCCCACACATGTTATGCCTAGAAAAGCCAACCAGAGAGTGGTATCTGATTTATGATACAATAATACACCCATACAAAACAACCTAGCTGTACAAAAAAAAGATGTGTCCACAAAACTAAAAGTAACTGGCAACTAAAACTAGGAGCTAATATCTGGTGAGGCCAGGAAATAAATGTTAATACTTGCAACTAATTATAATTTACAATAACATTGATCCTTTATCATTGACTCAGGCAGTCTGACTGTATTCCTGATTAATTCACTGTAAATCTAATTGGCTAGTAAATTGTTACCTTTTCCAATAGTCACTGTAGAGGAGAAAAAAGGTGGCCAAATTAATAGCCAATTAGAGTTATGGGGAATCAATTAGGAATGCAGCAAGACTGCAAGAGTCAATAAAAAAGGACCAAAATTTAATTATATTTGCCGGTATTATAACATTCATTTCTTGGCCTCAACAGATATTAGCTCATTTAGTTGTCGGTTATTTTGGACATGTCATTTTTGTATAGCCATGTGCCAAGCATTTTTGCATGGGGTATTGCTGTATATCACTCTGACTTTTCTAGGCATGTTACCATCCTGTGGCGATACACTCTAAAACAACAAGATAGCAGCAATTTTAAAATATGGTCTTTATAAAGAGGTGGTCTTTGGTAGAAGGTGGTCTTATAAAAATGGATGAAATTATCCAACTACCGTTCCATTCCACCATTCCATTCCATTCCACCATTCCATTCCATTCCACCATTCCATTCCATTCCACCATCCCAGTCCACCATTCCATTCCACTGGATCCAGCATTTCGTGGACTTCCGCTACTTGGACCCTCCCCAAGTCACGCATGTTTAGCTAGCTACACGGATTTTCCCGGAAAATTGTACTGCGTGAAACTGACCTACTTAACTGACCTACTTGACTGACCTTAAAGTGGCAATGCTCATCGCGGTTAAATACAGTAACACCGTTTGGTTGACAGTACTCTTTACTGTGATTTCAGCCAATCCGTTAATGAAGAATCCTGAGATCGAAGCCCAGTGTCATCACAGCTCTTGTGGTTAGTCGGGTGTTTACGGTAAAGTTATGCACCTATCAATGTCACGCTCCACCTACCCCAGGTTGGGCAGCGGGCGGGGATTTGTAGGGGATTCATCACCCAAACTCATCCCCAGGGTAGGGGCATTTGCAACACAAAATTGGCCATGCATATTGTTAGTGATTCCCGGGATAAATAATACGAATTAGTAGGGGATTTGTAACTCGAAGTTGTCCCCAGGGGTGGGGAATTTGTCATCTAACATTTGCAAATCCCCACCTCTGCCCGACCTGGGGTAGGTGGGGCTTGACATTGATAGGTGCATTATGCACCTACCATGTCACGCCCCACCTACCCCCCCCCCCCCCCAGGTGGGGATTTGTCACCCTAACTCGTTAGGGGCATTTGCAACGCAGATAAACTATGTTGTTATGCATCTATCGATATTAATCCCCACAACCCCCTCCCGGGCTTACTGGGGGGGGGGGGGTTGGTCCAATTTGATCTGAAATTCTGCATTTGACCGTTCGAAATTCTAGGTGTTTGTTTAACTTGTAAGCTACATAAGCACTAACCTGTTTCCTAAAGTGTACTACAGCCATACTATATAGAGATTTGACCACTAGTCGTTCCCCCATGGGTGGAGAATTTGATTTTTCCCATTTCCCCTGTTATGCCCGCAGAGGGGAGGTGGGGAATAATATTGATAGGTGCATTAGCATGTGTTAGTGATTTTCGAGGTAATGCACCTATATATCAATGTTAAGCCCCACCCCCACCCCCAGGAATCCCCATACACCTATTGGAGATTTGACATCTACATCTTGCCCCACCCTGGGACTCTTAATGGCAGAAGTTTGCTGCACCAAAAATTATTTTGATAAAATCAAATCCCTATAGAAACCCCTCTTTCGAGGTGGGGATATAGTGGGGTTTTGACAAGCTTCTTGGCCCCAGTACTAGGGAATTTGACACTAGACTTTGTCAGATCTCCTGTATTCCCCCACCCTACGTGGGGGTGGGGTATGACATTAATAGGTGCATAAATAGTACAAATTAGGGGATTTGTAACTCGAGGTTGTCCTCAAGGGTGGGAAATTTGTCATCTGGCTTTTGCAAGCTTCCACCTCTGGGGTAGGTGGGGTATGACATTGACAGGTGCATATTTACGAAGTCACATGATTCCTAACAATGGTTTTTTTGGGGGTAGGTATAAAACAGTGGATCCAGGGACCCTACGTTTTGTGGAATTTTCAATACTTCACGCGATGTTTTTACATGCTATCCTTGTACGAGATACCTTTCAAGTCACAGTGGCTAGTCTTAAATAGCCTAGATCACTCTTTATCTGTCCTATGAGGGTTCCTTGCACAATACTTACTGAGAAATTGTAAATGCCCCATAGGCCACTTATTCTTCATACCTTCAGTAACTAAGAGCTTGCATGTTTCTAACAGGTTGTTGTCTTTGTGTGCTACATGGCACAAAGTCTGTTTATCAAGCTGCTAGTGTACTTTACAGTGACCACTTCACTGAAGCCATTTTCATGTGCACTGAACTTTATTAACTGGTGACATAATAGACTAGTGTGCTCATTGTGCAACATGAGTAGCCTACTGTACATGTAGGCAATTTTTAGAGGAACTTGTTATTAAATTGCAACAGACAGAAAGTGGATTGGCCATGTGAGATTAGCCACTGTGACTAGCAGAGGTGTCTAGTAACAGTACAGAATGTATATAAACTTTGCGAAGTATGTAAAATCCCATGAAAAGTTGGGTCCCCAGGTTGGATCCCTGGTCTCTGGGTCCACTGTCTATACGTACCCATTTTTTGGCTTGTATAGGTATTAAAAACAGTAGACCCGGGGACCCACACGGATACAACTCTTCTTGGAATTTATACACTTCACAAATATTCTATACTTAGGCCAACTTAATAAGATTCCTTGTTTCCTGTCACCTTGATAGTAATCAGGTAGTGAGGCGGTGGTTATTATTATTAATGCTAAAATTTCATTATTTTTGTGAGTCTTCAAAATCAATGTACCAACTTGTTTCAAACAACAGGCTAGATATTTCAAAGGGCTGTGGCTTTTCATACGTGCATCAAAGCACTTTCCAAGGAATTTAGTAACAAAGTAAAACTGTTTAGAGGAGTTTGAAACTAGTGAAATGCCTCCCAGCAAATAAATAATAGATAACTGAGAGTTATATTAGAGTTGCTGACTGCTCTATTAGAGTATCTCAATCTTCAACACAAAAATTATTTGTATTTCTAAATAATCTTAAATCTTAATTACAACAATAATTACCAGGCAAAGTAGCATGCAAGTGGGTGACAGGAAACAAGAAATGTTGGCCTTATACTAGGTACCCCTGCAAGCAGTCTTGCATGGCCAATCCACCTTTTCTCCATGTTTTCCTATGACAGTGTCTCACACGATGTTTAAACCTATTAAAAATTATAAAAGGTGTCTGTAATTGACTGCATCTGGAATAATTGAATTGGTATCCTGAAATACTGCCATTTTGATGTATATAATTGTGAATTCCAGTTTCTTGATCAACAATATTACTATGTCATTGTCAATTGTAACCAAAGGCTTTTCTTTTTCTTTTAAGTTTTGTGAATGTATGGATATGAAGATATAATCATCATCCACATCTGCAGCATCAGCTGCAATTTATTTAGACAAGTTGCTACCTTGTTATATAGGTAGCACTTTTCAATTTACAGTGACACCGTTCATCTATATCATCATCTGTGTATACATTTTGCAGGTACTTCAAGTGACAAAATACAGAACGTCACTGTGAGTTATGCTCCAGACCCACCTCAAGCAAACAAAAATGTCACCATCCATTTTATGGGAACTCTCAGTAAGATTGTTTTGTGTATAAGTGATAGTAGTACATGTAATTTATAGTGAAAAGATATAATTAAATTAATTGTTCTTGTCGACTGAAGATTTTGTTTCTTTCACCACAAAAATCTAGCCATTAAAATTTAAGGATGTTGAAAACTATAATGAGATACCTGATTTATTGACTTGATAGCTTCAAATATAATATATCATATTGATATCTTGCTTTGATCTTTTACATTTATGATGTATGTAATGCATGGCTGCAATGAATTTGGTGATACCTGTGACCCTAGGGCTAAAAGTTAGCAAATCTTGAGTAGTTGCAGTATAAGTGATACACCACTGAGGGTGCACTCACTAATACAGTAGGTAAAAGAACTAACAAGCACTCACCCTATTGTTTTATACACTAGCAACTGATGATTGATTGGCTAATAGCTCTCAGAATATTATTCCTATGTCATTAAGCTCAGTAGTAAACTTATGATTGTGGGATTGAGTATTTAAGTTTGTACTGCATTATGCCTACAATACTATTGAGAAAGGATGTAAGTTACTATATTAAGTAAAATACTTAGGACTAAAAGTTACTAATTATTTCAATGTAGCAGTCTTAGTTCTATTGTTCCATGGACTGTTCAATGGCTGCCATGTGGTTGGTAGAAATATACATTTAGTGATCATCCGTCATAGAACATAAGTTATTAATAATCAAGTAATCGAAACTTTGCAACCACACTCAGCCTAGCTAAACCTCTAAACTCAAATCCCACAATCTAAAGCTCGGTATTTCTACCCTACTTATTAATATACCACATTTTCTCTTGAGAGTCTCTTATGTTAAGCACACTGTATATCACAATGCCATAAAGTATTAACAAAAAGACTTACGAGTTCTATAATGTGTACAGTTTGCTCATAACTTTAAAGTTCAAAGATATGAAACACTTTAAATTGACTGGTTATGGGCATTCCAAATGAACACATGTCTGTCTGTCTCTGTGTTCTTTTAACTGTAGCAAATAATTTTTAAAAAATGTTTACACTTCTTTTCCTCTTGTTACATTATAAACTATTGCATTTAAAATGAAGCAGGGTTCGAGTGATAAAAAGTAGTGAAACTTCCTGTCCAATGCAAAGTAGGGATTTTCTCTCATTATAGCTATGTCGTACTATGGTATACATGTGTATCTTGATCTCCCTGCTGCTTGCCTCGAGTGAGCTATGCAATAGATTAAGGGTTTAGTTTTTCATGTCCAGTTTTCTACAGCAAAACCATGCAACTACGTATGTGTTAAGGGGCATGGTTGACATGCTCTGATCGCTAAGTGTGAGGCAGCATGTTCTGATTGTTAGGGGCATGCATGGTCAGACCAGCGTTCTTTTATTAGTACAGCTACCTTCTCCACCTACAGTAGCCTAAGCACCTCAAGTAGTTTTTGTAGCATTTAAATACACTTCTCTAAGCAAAGTGTTGATGCAGAAAATTAGTCCCGTGGTATATTCAATGCGGAGAAGGTGACCATGAGGAAAGGCAAGGTACAAAATGCAGATATTTAAAGGAAAATGCCACCAGTGAGTGTGTTATTGTGGCATAAAATGATGGCCATGCGCTGCTTTGTTTGGCCTCCAGCCTTGCGACTGTGATCAGGTAGGTAGGGCAGGCAGGTAGGCAGGGCAGGCAGGCAAGCAAGCAGGCAGGCAGACCAAAAATTTGGTTTTGGCAATTGTTTAACAAATCTATATCCGCTGTCTGTTAGTTGTTTTCTTGTTTTTAACACTGGATTTGAAGTAACTAGGCTATTCTGTAAAAGTGATTTTCATTGCATATGTGACCAGATTTTACAAATCGCACATCAGAAAAAATCAAACTAACACCACCAGTGGATAGTTACACTATTATACTACTAGTTTTGACCCTCAGTACTACTCCAGCTACTCGAGGTTGGTTTTACTGACATCTTTTCTGGGTGGTGTGGAGAGCTTGAATGGTGGTTTCAGGCCTTGTGAAGAGCCTGGCTTGGCAAGAATCAGGTGGATGACCTGATAATGTTGGCCAAACAATTTTTTTGTTGATATTGCTTCATATCAGCCACTAAGAGGCCAGCACAGCCCTGTAGTTTCATGTCTGGACTTCAATTGTGGTCTGCCTCCATTTTGAAGTTAATATTTTCCACTTCATATTATTATGAATACAAAAGTAATTTTCAATTTTGATTTTTTCTACATGCATAACATACATGCATACATATTTGGTTTTCAACTTCTACTAATGTGTTTTATGTATCGGTGTGTGTTTGTTTAAGTGCATTTCGTTATTATCTTGTTATTTTTAATAGCTGAACCAATTGATAAAGGAGAACTTAATGCACAGTTTTTCTTTGCCACACGTTTAGTGAAAAATGAAACCTATGATCTGTGTACTCTCCTGCCAGACGTTAACCATACTTGTCCAGTTAGTCCAGGTATGCCACTAGTACTACATGTTAAACCAGGTGTATGCCTATAGCTGGCCTGTGACCTGCTATATGTGCACCCCTGGCTTACTGAAATTGCTTTCATAAAAACACTTGTACGTGGTGTGTGTAGTGTGTGTGTGTGTGTGTGTGTGTGTGTGTTGTGTGTGTATTTGTGTGTAGTGTGTGTGTGGTGTGTTTGTGTGGTGTGTGTGTGTGTGTGTGTGTGTGCGTGTGTGTGTGTGTGTGTGTGTGTGTGTTTGTGTGTGTGGTGCGTGTGTGTGTCAGAGACAACATAATTGGTCCTTCACACAGTGACACTATAATACTACTTTGATGGTTTGTAACGAATGTCAAAAAGCCTCGCAAGAAACAGATTGATTTTTGGCCTGGTCATCAGTTCCAGCAGCATACGGTGAAGAAGCAACCTTTTCCATTAACTCCTGGCTCCATTGTTCTATCTCGGAATAATCCTCCCTCTTGTCAGTCTTTTTGGCTCTTGTATACCATACAGTACAATGCCATTACACCAACCTCAGACAAAGACGAATCATATTTGGACACTGCTGCTTCATAAAGTTGTCCATTGCTATAAAAAGTTTAGAATTTTCAACTAGAGTAGGGACCATAGCATATCAATAAAAGTACTGAAACAAGCTGGAGTAGTGCTCAATATTAAATCACAGTAAAACGACAATAAGAAGTGTTATATCCCCACTGTTCTCAAGATACCATAATGGAAATAATGTCTACGTAACTATATCTATTGTTCAACTTTGTTCCTAGAGAGTATAACTTCCTTTTTCTTAAGAGTTCTTCAAAAAACCAGTTTCGATTGTGGGTTGTATCTCCAGTTACAAAATTTTAATTGTTGGTTTTGTTTTATTCAAATGATTAGTAATGTTTTCCATTATGGCCTTAAGGGGTGATTAGTGTGGTTTTTAGATCGGAATCACGTGACCATTCGATGACAGCTTATCAAGTTGCTCTTCTTCCCCAACTTAAAAGACTGTGGTACCGTGGTTATTTTTGTGTCTACTAACAGTACATGTTAAGGTAGCAGCATCGTCTCGTCAGAACTATTGTTTTTGTGCGTGCTTTTGCTAGTTTTGCCCGGGATGCGTTAATTGGAGTGATGGAAACCCTTAAGCGAACTGCCAGTTCACCACCTAATAAAGACGGCAAAAGGATTAGAGACGAGGACTGTGCACTTTGCTGAACCCAGCTACAGATAGTGTTATGGAGTGTATATGGTGTGAGGCTCGTCTGCACGCGAAGTGTGCAAAGCTAAGTGAAGAGCAGTGTATTCTAATTGGTAACGCTACTAGAAATGTTGTGTTTTTCTGTACCCCCTGTCTAGAAGCACTTCCAGAAGCATTCAAGTCTTATGACGGTTTTTCGCTCGTAGACTCAAGAGTCTCAACCATTGAGAAATCAATCAGTGATATGCAAACCTCCACCCTTCAGGGACTGAAAGCAGAACTAACAACTCTTCAAACAATTACTTCTAACCTTGCAACCGAAGTCAAAGATCTGTGTACTCAGAACACTACACTTCAGGAACAGTTGCAAGTGGCTTCGTCTGATTTGACAACCAAGTCAACTTCGTCCCTGAGTGACTCTGATGCAGCTTCATCTACCTTTGATGTAGCTAATGAAATTGCTGAACGTGACCGACGCAAGAGAAATATTATTGTTTACAACCTTCCCGAAAAAAACGGAACGAGCTGCTGACAAGGTTAAGTTTACTGAAATGTGTAAAGAAATTACTGATGTTGAATTAAAAATTACCAAAACTTTTCGACTTGGAAAGAGGGTTGAGAGCAAACATCGCCCTTTGTTGGTAGGAGTAGAAACCGAAGATGACAGAGCATGCTTGTTGTCTGTCGCTCTCAGACTACGGCTGTCAACAGAATTTAAACAGGTGTTTATTGCTCTGGATATGACTAAACTGGAAAGAGAAAGACATAAAAAAGTTGTTGAAGAGCTAAAAAGAAGAAGGTCAAATGGTGAAAGTGGTATTTTCATTCGTAATGGTAACATAGTGCAACGACGTTCCCATCCTGAAACAATGTAGCATAGTACAGTAGCCGCTACTCCTGCTGAGTCATCAAGCAGACCTTCAGGTCAATCGAATCAGTCCTCCTGATGAAAGTGTCCATACCTCTTCCTGGAATGATTTGGAGAAGTTGAAAAAAATATTTTTTTATAATGTAAAATGAATTATATGATTCAAAAAGTATTACTTGGTTTAATTGGTTAGAGTTATCAAGTGTGCTTTGCTGTGATAAACAGAAATTTGGAATAAGGTATCCCAGTCCGTTTACGAATCTGTTTTCCTAGTTACTTCTGCATTTTAGTCATCTCCTAACTTACTGCACAATAGCAGAATCACTTTGTCTAGCTATATGGTAGTTATCACCCAGCACAGCACTTTGACAATCCCACATATTGAAATGTTGTAACATGGGAATGAGGGCATTCATGTTATAGTTGTAACACACCCATGAGGTATGTACCGTAGAGTCGGGTTGTTAAGCGCATGCATCTGTTAAGCACATATTTTTTTGTTAAGTGTATACACATTTCTTGTAATTAACCATAGATGATAAGCGCACATGGGAAAATGCAACAATAAAGCTACACGCAGCAAGAAACGTCAAGAAAAGCTGAAAGTACTGAAAAATTAATGTCTCCTCAAGCGCTTACGTCTCCCTTGAGGTCTCCCTTCGCTATGTATACAGCAAATGAGTCATCTGGATAGTGATAATCTTGTTTATCACGAAGGATTTCACCAAGAAATGGAGTCAAATATTCTTACACACTGGAGTCGCGACTATTAACTACTCTCACAATGTGGTGATTCCATGTTACACTCACCACAATTATTTATTAGGCGTATGCACATAACAGATAGTATGATTTTTACAAAAAAAATTTTCTCCAAAAATTATAAGCGCATGCGCTTAACAACCAAACTTTACAGTATCTGATTTGTAAACATGACACCCAAGGGCTGCAGGCCCAAGGGTGAAATGTTTACAAATCAGATACAAACCAAATGGGTGTGTTATAACTGATTAGTGGTATGGGGCATGTGCAGATCAAAGGTGCCCATTTGTAACACGAGAAGGCAAGGCTAATGTTGGCTATCACTGAGTGCTGTATTCAAGGAACGATTTTACTCACTAATTACACCTTGATGGTTAGTTGATTCATTGTTTGCTAGGTTATTCATTGGTAGTGCATTTCCCATGCACAAGCACAAGGTGCCATCATTGATGCCAGTCACACCAGCCATTGTACTGCTTTGCATCATTTATGTGGGTGTAGTTGAAGTTGGTTAGCTTAATTTATTGGTAAACGAGCGTTTGGTATATAGATAGCTACGAACTCAGTTGTACTGCTTCCCATTCATTCAGACAAGTATAGTGTTGTGTGTTTATTCGTTCCAGAATGATTCATCTCCTTGAATCAGCCAAATTCATTGCCTTGTATTGTGACTTCTTGTGTTTGTCTGGTGTTTGTATTTGTTTGATGTCTTTGAACTAATTAGTGGCCAGACTGTGTGGCCAAAAGGAGGTACTTAGCCATATTACAATTATTTGTAAACCAGTTTACAACGGGCAATTGGAAACAGTGGAAATGGAAACTGGAAATGGAAAGTGGAAATGGAAAACAGAAATGGTCAAATCATCATATAAATGTACCCTAAGTAAAACTCTTGTTTAGTTGACCACCTCTTAAAGACCACCTTTTTACAAAGACCACCTCCATACAAAGACCACATTACAATTACATCTCAAAATGGCTAAGAAATACTTAATCACCAGACTACTTTATGGTCAGTTTTTATAAAGACCACCCTCTTTACAAAGACCACCTCTTCACATTGTAAAAATTGGTAAGTTCCAAACATCTATTTTAAAAACAGCTATAGTAGGTCAGCTAAAAATGTTAGGCTCTTAAGGTCATTATCTCCTTATGAGACCTCATTTTTCACTTGCATGGACTATTTTTGTATGACACACTCCAAAACAAAACAGATAGCCAGATCACTTGAGTGAAGTGTATACCAAACTATGACTCCTTTCTATGAGTCATTACCTAATTACATGTGGTCTTTTTACAGAGGTGGTCTTTATGAAAGGTGAAGAGGTGACTCTATGTGAGAGTTTTACTCTAGGATTCACATTTGATAAAACCATGAAGTAGATGTTTGGAACTTGGCTATTATTGCAATGTGAAGAAATGGTCTGTGTAAAGAAGGTGGTCTTATAAAAGGTGGCCACGAATTGGTATTATAGGGTCATTAAGTATGCCTTAGCCATCTTTGAGATGTAATTACAATGTGGTCTTTGTATGGAGGTGGTCTTTGTAAGAAGGTGGTCTTTAAGAAGTGGCCACTAAACAAAGGTTTTTATCTGGGTAAATTTATATGATAATTTAACCATTTCCGTTTTCCACTTTCCGTTTCCAGTTTCCATTTCCACTGTTTCCAATTGCCCGTTTACAACTGATCTGTAACACTGGCGGCAGCCTCTGATCTCCCACGCACCACACTACAAATCAGGTTAAAGCTCGAATACTCCATGTTACAGCTAATATGTAACACTACCGATCCATAGGTGATCATTCACCCAAGGCAATACGAGTGTAACCACTGAATATATTATATTATATTATACACTTGCGTGAGAAAGATTTGAGCATGGGTCAGCAGTAGGTACATTCTGGCTACATTTGGCTATGATGAATGAACAAATCCTAGAGATATCATGGAGAATTTTGGTTACATGATTTTAATGTTTTAATTAACTTGTTTATGGCAGAGTTTACTAAAAGCCTAGGTGGGTATGATTGCTTGTAGAGTGCTTATTTCATGTTGAATGGTAATTTTGTGTTATCAGCAATGTGGTGTGGTCTGTATTCGAAAACATGTGGAAATACTTGTTATAGTACAAGTTCTCACCTTAGCCCAACGTTTTTCAACTCGTAGGGTAGCAAGGATAACAAAATGCTTTCTGTCTGAGTGGTTTCATGGCCAGCCAAATCCATACTAGTCATTCTATCCCCACAATTCATTTTGACCTTGATCTATATCATTGCTGTCCAGTTGTAGCCCAAGCTATACGTACATTCAGATGTAGCCCAGGCAAGTTGACAAGTTGGCTACATTGTGTGGCTACATTGTGAATGTAGCCCAGGCGGCTCCTTTGATCTGAGATGTGAAAGTGTTACATTTATTATAATTATGTAGTATAAACATGCCAGTATGCAGAAACATCACATGCATCAACATGTCTATATTTTACAGGTCCATTTGGGTTTACAATTGTCACCCATGTTCCTCCTAGTTATAAAATTCCACCAGTAAGTTTGTATAGTACAGGATACGTATAATGATGTTTATAATTGTACTCTTAGTTGTATATGTGCTATGTATAGATTAGGAACCCAGCCCAAGGTTCTTCATAGTTTTAGAAACCGAAGCAAAACTGAGGTTTCTAAAATTATGAACTGTGAAGAACCAAGGGCGTGGTTCCTAACCAACTTAGAACATGGCTCGGTATTTAATTTCAACTGTATTATATTTTTTGAAACCCACAATCAAAAACAAGTTTTCATAACAGGTTTCTAAAATGCCAGGAAGTTTCTTGGAGACCTCATTAAAAGATCAAAGCATACTATGCATGTCATGTTCTAAATAAATAAAGTGCAGTCTCATAAAAGACTGAAATGAAGATAAATATCTTGGTGTTCTATATAGCCCCACAATTAGTTATGTAATGAGAAAACTCTACATAGTTATATCAACCAACATTCATGACTAGTACCTATGTATATAAGAAGCTCTAATTTATTAGAGCTGTGAGATATATATGATTACTGAGATATTGTGTAAAGTTTATCGAGATACCAGTAAAGTGAACAAATTATATTTACAAGAATGCAAAGAAGCAAAAAATGTTAAAATGTTAGCACTGTGCCAAAGTGGTGAGAGAGTTCAAGGTGTTGGCACTACCTGATAATCTTTGGTATGCAAGTAAGTTTACTGATATCTAGATAAATAAACTTACATTATTGGCAGTTGTTCCTGTTGTAGATATATATGATGTAATGTTAGTATGATGTAAGATGTTGTACACATGCGTGGTAGCCATATTGTTATAATCATTTCAGTGATTGTTGCTTGTACGTAAGTGTAATCCTTCGAATCCCTCCACTGTGCGACACTAGAACATCACAACTGGCGACGAGGATAAAAGATGGCAACTTCTGTTGGTCGTCTGACAGAATTTCGACCGGACAAAGAGAAAGTCTTAGATTACTTGGACCGCGTGTCACTGTACTTTGAAGTTAATGGTGTCATCGCAGTAAAACAAGTACCAGTGCTGTTGACTGCAATTAGAGGGGACACATACTGTTAACTAGCCTGGTATCTCCTGCCAAGCCACATGATGTCATTTCACGAACTGTCCGAAATTTTGAAGAAAAATTTTCAGCCTCAACCCATAATAATTGCTGAGCGGTATCATTTCCACAGACGTCAGCAAGCAGTAGGCGAAAGTATCGCAGAGTACGTGGCAGAGTTAAGACGCCTGGCATCTACTCATGAGTTCAACAACTATCTCAAGCAGGCATTGAAGGATCGATTGGTGTGTGGGCTATGACACGAGCCCACTTGCAAGAAACTGTTAACTGAACCAAGGCTGACCCTAACCAAAGCTATTGAAATAGCACAGAGTGTTGAAGCAGCAGAGAAGAATTCACAAGAGATTAATCCAGAACCTCAGCAAGCAGTGATGAAGGTTCAAGCACAGAAAGGGTCACAGCAAGCAACAAGGAAAGTATTAGTCCAGTCAGGACAGTACTACAGGTGTGGTGGTACAAACTATGCAGCAAGGGACTGCTGTTTTAGGGAGAGCTAGTGTCATAAGTGCAAGAAAACTGGGCATCTCGCAAAAATGTGCCACACCAAGAAGTTTACTGAACGGAAAACAGCAAGCCCAAAGACAGCAAAGTGGTTAGACAAAGAATTTCTTTCAGAAGACCAAGTGGAAGTGGATGAAGTTCCAATTTTTAAAGTCAGGGAGAAGTCACACCCACCATTTACAGTAAAACTAGTGATCAATGGCAGCCCAGTGATATTCGAAGTGGACTGGTGACAATTGTATCTCAGGAAGTGTACAGGAAAATGTTTCCCAACCTAGTACTACAACCTTCATCAGTATTGCTAAAATCGTATACTGGGAATCAAGTGCAGGTACAGGGTGAAACTCAGGTTGATGTAAAATATGGTGATCAACAAGGTACATTTACATTGTATGTAGTGAGTGGTAATGGTGCGTGTTTGTTGGGTCGGAACTGGTTGAAACATATCCGGTTAGATTGGAAGTCAATAGCAGCTATGGCCATAAAAGATGGCCAGAGCAATTTAGAAGGGCATTTCCAGAAGTACAAGGAGGTTTTTGCTGAGGTCCTAGGTAGGCTTAAGACAGCTACAGTAACGCTGCATGTTAAGCCTAACACCACTCTTAAATTTTTTAAACCCAGACCTGTACCATATGCAATACGAGAGCTTTTAGAACATGAGCTAGATAGGCTAGAGTCTGCTGGGATTATTGAGAAGGTGGAGCATTCTGACTGGGCAGCCCCAATAGTCCCAGTGCCTAAGGGAGATTGGAAACTGCGGTTGTGTGTGGATTACAAGGCAACAATAAACCCACAGCTATTGGTAGACAAGTATCCATTACCAAGGCCTGAAGACCTGATGAGTTGATTAGCTGGAGGCCAAAAGTTTACCAAGTTAGATTTAAGTCAGGCCTACCAACAAGTGCCCTATAGATCAGAATTCACGTAAATATGTGACAATTAACACAGTGAAGGGTCTATACCAATATGCAAGGTTGCCATTTGGTGTAGCGTCGGCCCTGTCCTTATTTCAGAGGATAATGGACACTATGCTTCAGGACATTCCGAACACCATCTGTTGCCTTGATGATATATTGGTGACAGGCAAGAATGATGAGGACCATTGTAGAAATTTAGAAGAAGTTCTGAAACGGTTGCAGACTAGTGGGCTGACACTCAAGAAGTCAAAATGTGCAATCATGCAAGAGTCAGTAAAGTATCTAGGGCACCGTATAGATGCTAAGGAGGTACACACTACACCTGATAAAGTTGGAGCAATTGCAGAGGCGCCAATCCTTAAGAATGTTAAACAGTTGTGGTCATTTTTGGGGCTGGTCCAGTGTTATGGTGGGGATGTACCGGAAACCCATCTAATGGGAAGCCTTATGAAGTGAAGCCATAATATTACCACAATAATTTGTTGTATTAGATCACGCGATTACACTTACGTAATAATAATCTACGCTGCACGTTAAAGCGCGTGGCTTTGTTGTAAGAAGAAATTCATCATTGTTTAATGTATAGTAGCAAAGAAGACATTCACAAAAGTAAGTAGAGTAGTATAGGAACTTAGGATTCGTATCCTTTGCGTGGAATTTTTGCGGCAAGGGTAATTTGTGGTTTTAGTATGGTATCCCAAATAATGAGGATAGTTTTTTGGCATCAGTTTTCTCTAGTATACTATAGTGATGCACCGATACCACTTTTTCACTACCGATCTGATACTGATACATTTGAGGCCGGAAATGGCCAATACCGATACTTTGTCTCACAGGCATTTCTCACAAGAAACAGCTAGTGATTTAGCTTACTAAACTCATTTGCTAATACCATCAACTACAGTTTACTGGTTTTGTGGCTATCAATAGCAATTTCCAACCAACCAATTTTTCACACATATTTTTGCTACTTAAATTACACACCTTCAATAAATGTTTCACAAGCTGCCGTTCCAGTTAATGGTAGTCAATGCTTCGTACTTCGTACTGCACTTTACTGGATTAAAATCCATGCAGTATTTATTGAAATATGTCAAATCAAAGTTTGAGAAATAAAAATCCCCATAGGGAGCCCATACAAATAATTGCATACGTAATTCTAATTGGAAGAATATGGCACCGGTGATAGCCAAAGTTTCTGAGTGTTTCCGCATGAATCTGTGGCTGATGAGGACAAAAACGTGTTCCTGGGAAAACCGTATACGCTAAATTCGAATCTGCTGTGTGTTTTTTGATCGGAGGACGATTTAAGTTGGATTACGACGAAAATATGGCCCTTTAAAAGTCAAATTGCCATCTAGCACTGTTCAGAATTCAGCATTACAATCGCCCGGGACTTCAAGGCATCTCTCTGCATCGATGCAAGTATAGTTTGAAGGTGAGCAGTTTGTTGTCTTGTGCGAAATTGCAATATAAGTTTCAAGGTTAGCATAATCTTTTCAAAAGTGGAGACTGGCATGTGATACCAGCCTTACATGGCTTCACACTTACCTGTTGTTATATTCTGGTGCATTTACTGCTGTTTTGATCCATTTTATAGCAGCTTCAGTGAGTGTTACTTCAGTTTCCACTGTACTAATGATGCTAGTAGCTGGCTTCTTTTAAAGGAATTCATACCTTATATCAGCTTTTGCTCAACCCCGTCAATGCACTATGTACGCCACCATCTTGATAAGTAATTAAATGATGTCATTTAAAGTCGGTTGGTATCGGGCATTTATAGCTTTACTGATACAAGTCCGATACCGCCAAAATAGGGCTGATACCGATACTAGTATCGGTATCAGTGCATCACTAGCATACTAGTGAGTTAGACCTCTGTATTTGTGTTAGGTTGTGTAGTATACATAGGCGTAGTGACCAGTAGTGTAAAGAAATGGTTTCTAGTGCTGTTGTGAGTAATATTCATGATGTTTTTGCAACTTTGCGATGCCACAAAAATTATAATGGTTAATAACTCTTGTGTGTTGAAAGCTACCTAGTCTTCTCTGTTACTGGGCACTAGCTAGTAGCCCATACTAATGTACAGAGTGGTGATCATAGATCTGTAGTGCTCCCTTCGTTGAAATTTGACACCAAGTGGTTATTTCGAAGGTGCATTTTACCTGTGGCGTAAGTCCATAAGTAAAGATCCCACTTCTCTGAACTAGTAGCCAGTAGTAGAGGGTACATTACTTCTTCAATTGCAATTTGACTTGTGTGTGTAACCTGTGAGGTCTGTGTACTAGAATTAACTTTAGGAGAGTATGCATATTTTCGTAATTTCAGTGGCTTCCAGTATACCACCACCTTATGGTAAATTCATACAGAATTTGTCTGGCTTGCTACACCCCTTGTACAAATTGGTAAAAGTCAATGTGAAATGGTGTAGGGATGACAAATGTAATAAGTCGTTTGGAGAAGCAAAACAAAGGTTAACACAAGCCCCAGTGTTAGCACATTATGACCCCTCCCGCCCCCTCAAGCTAGCTGCTGATGCGTCGGCATGCAGAATTGGGGCAGTCATCTCACACACTTATAATGATGGCAGTGAACGTCCCATTGCCTTTGCCTCCCGAAGCTGAGAAAACCTATGCACAAATGGACAAAGAAGCTTTGGCTTTAATA
The DNA here is from genome assembly GCF_963678975.1 of Dysidea avara. Classification (NCBI taxonomy): domain Eukaryota; kingdom Metazoa; phylum Porifera; class Demospongiae; order Dictyoceratida; family Dysideidae; genus Dysidea; species Dysidea avara. The sequence goes on along the minus strand of NC_089279.1, from coordinate 28,014,330 downwards.
TTTGGAGTACAGACGTTTCATGCATATTTGTATGGGCGTAGGTTTACACTAGTAACCGATCATAAGCCTTTGCTGTCTTTGTTGGGACCTACTAAAGGTATACCCTTATCTGCAGCTGCACGACTGCAACGTTAGGCCTTGCTCCTTGTTGGCTACAACTATGATATTCAGTTTAAACCCACCCAAAAACATGGGAATGCTGATGGTCTTTCGCATCTGCCAGCAGGAAGCAGTATATACTGAGGATGCAGTTGTTGATGTTGAAGCCACCCTGTTCAACATTGCACAGATTAACTGCTTGCCTGTATCAGCTCAGCAGGAATGCACAGCTACTATGAAGGACCCTGTACTAAGTAGGGTAATGCAGTTTACAAAGAATGGTTTGCCAGCAATAGTGAGTGACAGTTTACAGGCTTATTCAATAAACACCAGGAAATTACCATAGAAGGAGGATGCCTGCTGTGGGGGATCCGTGTCATTATACCAGATAAGCTACAGAAGCGTGTGCTGAAGGAATTGCACACAGCCCACCCGGGAATAGTAAGAATGAAAAATAAGGTTCGTAGCCATGTGTGGTGGTCGGGACTAGATTCTGATGTTGAATCATTGATAAAATCTTGTGTACCCTGCCAGTCCATATGAAATACAGCACCACCAGCACCACTGCATCCATGGTTGTGGCCTACAAAGCCTTGGAGAAGAATACATGTAAATTTTGTTGGACCATTTTTAAGCCGAATGTATTTGCTTATAGTTGATGCCCACTCAAAGTGGCCAGAATCATAGAAATGTCCAGCACCACAGCAACCAAAATCATTGAAGAATTAAGAAGATTGTTTTCTTCCTGTGGCTTTCCAGAGCAATTGGTGTCAGATAATGGCCCACAGTTTGTGTCACAAGAGTTTGACTCTTTTATGAAGATGAATGGCATCAAACACATAAGAACCTCGCCATATCATCCAGCATCAAACGGTGCTGTGGAGAGGTTAGTACAAACATTTAAGAAGGCCATGATTACAAGCAATCGTAAGGATGCAACAAAACCACAGCAACTTGCTAGTTTTATGTTGTCCTATAGAACAACCTCTCATTCAACCACCAATACAACACCAGCTGAACTCTTTATGAATCGGATGTTGCAAACACGCCTCGATCTGATACACCCTGATGTGGAGTGTTCTGTATCAAGGACTGCAAAAGGCAAATTATGATAAGAAAGCTAAAGTGGCTAGATTTGTGATAGGGCAGCATATAATGGATAAGAATTTTAGGGATGGGCCTACCTGGGTGCTGGGAGTAATAGTCAAGCAGTTGGGTATGCTTAATTTTCTGGTGCAGTTAGATAGTGGACAGTTTTGGAAGCGTCACTCAAATCAGTTACATTACCTAGAGGAAATGCGTAGTGATGAGACAGTACTCATGTCAGCACCAGTAGTGACAAGCCTAGACATCGATACAGACAATTCAGTTGGCTCACCTAATTCTGAAGTGGTTGAGAACTCACCAGTAGCTCCTGTCAGTGCTCCACAAATTAAACCAAGTTAGAATGATAACATACCAGCATCCACGGTTAGAAGGAATCCAGTAAGAATGAGACAAACACCAAAACGTTATAAAACTGACTGACTTTTCTATATATTAATTTTTTTTTGATCAGTTGTACAGTTATTATGATTATGCATTGTAATTTTTTTGGTTTGTTTTACTGCTGTGTACAAAGCTTAAGAGTGGAGGTATTGTAGATATATATGATGTAATGTTAGTATGATGTAAGATGTTGTACACATGCGTGGTAGCCATATTGTTATAATCATTTCAGTGATTGTTGCTTGTAAGTGTGATCCTTCGAATCCCTCCACTGTGCGACACTAGAACATCACAGTTCCCAGTTAACTCTATTCTGTATTTGTTATAAATTGAGATACACAAGTTGAAAAGGAACTCTTGATATATATATATATTTATATTAGATAAAGCACTGCCGCGAGTGCTATATGGGAAATATAGCATGAAAAGAGTGGGCAAGAGACAAATATAGCACGAGGCAAAGCCGAGTGCTATATTTCGTCTCGATACCATTCTTTGAGTGTTATATTTCCCGTATGGCACAAGCGAAAGGCAGTGCTTTATCTGGTGTAGAGAACTGTCAACTTGAGGCGCACACAAGACACACGAAACAATTAGAAACTCATGGAGGAGTGTTATCATCGGTAGAATAGGCATTGCACTTGTGTTTCGCTTGCGTTGCACAGTGCTGCGCCTTCAGTAGTCGTTTTGTGAGTCTAGTCCATCTTCTCAATACCAAAAGTTTTTGATTGTGGTACTTTAATAAGCATATTTACGTGATATTCCTAGGACTCATCCATTTATGTGAGCAAAACGTACTAAGAACGTTCACTGCTGCTAACCACCATTGAAATCTTCAAGTGTGTCTATAAATTAAATCCAGTGGTTTTGCTCTTACTGGTTGGGTTGACTAGTCAGCCAGCACAGTCAGGCTATCAGCCTACAAAATAGACCTAACAGTTCTATAACTACCTGATATAGAACTGTGGTCTATTAAAGTGTTCTATAACTGCCCAATATAGAACACTTTTTTGCTTTGATACTCCCACGCAAAGTTCTTTATATATACATTAATGTTATTGCACACCTCTACAGTTTTCTTGTCAGTGAAATTCTTTTGATATTATTGGTTGATTTTGTTTCAGGGTAGATATGCTGGAATGGTTAACGCTACCGATGCAAACCAGAATGTTCTGTTCTGTCTCACTGGCTACTGCATAGTTTATCTTTAACTGACAATTGTGTTTGGACAACTTAAAACACTGCAGTAGTTTAATTTGTATTATTTGCATAATACACAATTGGATTATCTAAATGTCAATTATTTCAGTGCCCAAAGTGACTGCTCTGTGCTCAATTAGAATATTAAAGTGTGCACTTCATTAGAATAAGTGTTTGATCTAATAGATTGTTTGAACATATACCTCAGCTAGCGTACCGAATAGTGGGAAACTGTGATAGTATAAAACTTTGATGGCAATCCAACTGCCAAAAAAATGTTACATGTTTTGTCATCATGTATCACTTGCATAGTGGCATATAGCTACCAGTGACTGGAAATAATCTTTGGCAGAAAAACTTTGGCGAATTAAAAAAACAATAATATTTGCCAATGTTTTATACTGCCACAGTTTAAATTTCTTGTATACAGTATGCATAAATGATTTTATTTTATCATATTATGCTTGTCTGGGGATTGAATTGGCTTGCATAGAAACAACATTAGTGCTACCATATAGTGGGTTATTTTTAAAGTAGAGGCAAAATCTGAATTTCGAGGTTTTAAATTTTATACAATGTATAATTTATTTCAAAATCTGGTGGATTCAAATAAATGGAAATTCGTGTCACAAATAATGAAAGATACACATGCATGCCTGACTTACTATTTTATACACGTAATTATAACTACAGTACAAATTGCAAATATACCTGGTCCAATAGCTTAACTACTGCTACTACAGTTACTATACTTATATCATTAAAGTTAGGTGGAATGGATCTAGACAGGGACATAAGAAATGTAATATGCAAGAGTTATTTGGGTCAAAATTGAAATTATTCCCTTCCCTATGCACTAAAGAGAATACTGGAGGAGTCATGAGTGGAGCAAATTTTAATCATCCACTGGCGTGGTCATGCCTATGGCTAGAATTGTTACAGATGGTGTCAAAATTAGGGATGCGGCGATTATGCTGGCATAATTTCGGGCATAATAGGTATGTGTGGAAATCAGGAATTATGCTAGCATTTTGAGGTGATTATAAAGCTTTAACAGTAGGAAAATCTGCAGATTGCACAATTCCGTTAAAAAAGATCGAGATACTCTAATAGAGCAGTCAGAAACTCTAATAGAACAGTCATTGAATATTATTTACTCTAATAAAGCAGTCATATTGAAATGAAATTCTCTAATACAGTAACCAGCTAAAGAATTCAAGACTATTTGAAGCCTAAACATCAATGAAAATGGTCTGATACAGCAATAAACTGGCATTATTAGCCAATTATGGTGGCATAATTTTGGGAATAATGGGCAATTCTCAAAAGCATAATAGGTGATTTTTGAGCACTGCTCAAAAGCATAATGCTCAATTTTTGGAGCATAATAGCCTCATGCCTAGTCAAAATCCAATAATGGCATATCTGATCTGTTTACTGGCTACTGACTCAGTATTATCAGTATAATTATATTGTTTTAACCATTAATCGCTCACACTGAGCTAAAACATAAGTTTTGACCAATATATGTTTGATCACATGAATCAACTTATCTTTAATTGTGGGAATTTATTTTCAAGTCTTGGAAATTTTATTGTTGAAAAGAATAGCCTCCTCGGAATATCTGAAAATAAATTCAAAATTATCCACCATATGGTACAGTATAATACTGTATTGCACTAGTGATCTGCAAGAAGGTTGAGTGTAGAAGGTATTCCAGACAGTGGCGACTTGATCCTTTAATGCATGCTTTAAGGGAACTTTACCACAACAGCTGAGATCTGGAATCTTCTCTTACACAAAGTTTATTTGTAAGTGACTGCATGCTTTGCCACTGAAAATGCAGGGAATTGAAATCTTAGCATTAAAATTGATGTTATGACTTGGATTATACTGACCAGCATCCCCCTCCCCCCCACACACACACACACACAATACCCTTTAAAATAATTGTTGAGTATAGATTCCCTTTCCCATTGAAACAATAATATGTGTGTTGCATTGCGCACTGTCCAGATTGGTGAGTAGTGAGCCATGTAGTAGTGATTATATATCATGAGTAACCAATACATGCAGCTCAGGTTTTCTTATAACTATGTGTATAGGTATACCTAATCCTGTGTATGTGTTTTGTCTTGAATTATGGTCCGGGTGTTTGTTTAACACTGGAAAAGTATACCTCTACTTATGGAAATGAGTATATGTTTGCTCCTTTATAATATTATAGGCATGCAAACTAGCACTATATACTGTAAACATACAGTAGGTAACAGATCTAGAATGAACAAAAGTAAATCATTATTAACTTTCAGATAGCTGTCCTCTAGAACATATACCTGACATGCCCCATCAATATTATGTGATCCATCATATTGCAAGCATGCAGGTTTAAAAGAGAGCTGCACATCAGACCACACATGGTTGGAATGCTGGGATGGACTATACTGCTATATGCTTGTTTTCAAAATCATGACACTGCCACTTTAGCTGTATCAGTCAGTGCTAGCTGGTTATATACCAATGGAGAGAATAGTGCTGCTGCATTCATGTTGATACATAGCGGAAAGTTAAGATGAAAGCCACAAAATCACTGATAATGCCAAAATGATATGTGGAGTAGTGGGCATATAGCACCTTCTTTTGGGTACTTGCCATTTTCTTGTCAACACATATAATAGTGTATGCATGTAAGCTATACTTTAGTTGGTAGTCAGTATATATGTCATTAGTACACCTAAACTAAGAGTCTAGGACACTATCAAGTACATAACGTGACTGGATTTTAGAACATGTCACACATGTGATTGTGAAACAATTGGACTTAGCGTTACCATAAAGACTGTTATGCATCTGTTGGATTATTTCATATTGAATTCATTGCAATTCAAGCCACTGGCTAATGATTGCAATCACTGTAATGCTGAATGGCAAGTTGGCAACTAGATATATAAGTTTAAAATTTTGGTCATAAATGTTTGAGTTGTCAAATGTGACATTAAGGCTGATTTTCCAAAATCCAGCCACAAATATAGCTATAGCCTGTATTGCATGTCTTGGAGAAAAAGTATCAAAATCATTGGCTGGAATCAGCTGCAGATTATAACTTTAAAATGAGACACTAACTGAAACTATAATAGCTATCATGAGTGCTCAATATAGCTTAGCCATATACAATGCAACTGTATAAAATTAGGTACTTATTTCAGTATTTTATTGTAGTTAATGTACAGAATTTGACAAGTGAGTGTGTAAGCATACATGAAAGTATGTTATGTGTGCAAATTGCAATTGGTTTTCTGATAATTAGTTCTATGATTAGATTTAAAAAGAATATTTAAATAAGTTGACTTTTGTTTGTGAATGGTAGCTTGAATCTGTTTTAGTGGACTCCAGTGGTGTATAAAATTATAGCGGTAAATTGCTGTGTCCCTATAGCTAGTCCATGTCACTCCAGTGATCACAATAACTGTATAAATTATATCAATAGCTACATGCATACTAAGGCTGCTAAAAGTCACAAAAAAATATGAAGTGCAGTTCCAGCTTGCAAACTAAAAGTAAATTTTGCATGGAGACTGGAGTTTGGCATGGGGTACAACTGATTTCCAAAAGCTATAAACAGTTCTGCAGCAACTTCAGTCTTCCATGGTGAGTAGGCTTGTGCCAATTATGCCAGAATAATTTCGAGCATAATAGGCTAGCAAAAGGATCAAGCATTATGCCAGCATAATAGGACGATTTTCAAGAATTTTAATTAAAACGCACAAATGCGTGCACCAAAAATACTGCACGACATTAACACACTGCACATTATTATTGCATTTCATATCAAAAACCTTGCAGTGTTATTATTTTTATACTATTTCTTGACTGATTATTCACACTTTATGGAAATAGAATCAAGATATTCAAATAGAGCAGTCACTTACTCTAATACAGCAGTCAGGAAATGCAGATATACTCTAATAAAACAGTCAGCTCTCAAGCATAATCTTGATTTTGATAGCATAATTTTGAGCATAATAGGCTGGATTTTTGAGCACTGCTCAAAAGCATAATAGGCAATTTTCAAATCATAATTGGCTCAAGCCTAATGGTGAGGGAAGGGGGCACTCACCAGCTATAGGCTTGGGAGGCTCCTTATACACCTATGATGATCACGTGGACAGTATTGCAAGAGATCATGTGATCTGGTGTGACATAGGATGATTGTAACCGGGAGAGAGAATCATCATTATTATAACTCAATAATCTATGGTTTATGATGGTTTGATGTTTTGGGAGGTGGCTGTAGTAACAAGCGTGAGGTTCATGTGAGCACGGCAACAGACAAGGATTTTTAGTCTCGTGTGGCCAAACCACTTGTCATTGGGTAGGGAGAAAAAAGGGTCTGGAACAGTTCGAATCCCACAATCGTCTTGACACGTCACGAGGGTACGTCATAAGTATGCAACTCATGCCCATAAAGTCCCCCCTGAATAAACAAAGACTTAACTTACCTAAACCATAGTAAAAGATCTATGCCTAAACAACTAACAATCGATTCAATCTATTATCGCCTCAAAGGCAGCTTTAGATGCTGACGCAAGCGGCTATTATTTGAAAGGCAGGTTATATAGAGCCGGTACCGGTTACACTGTTTTGCCGGCTATTTTGCCGGCAGTGGAGGGTATAATACTTAGAATGTTACGTGCATTAAAAAAAAACTTGTACAAAAAACCTAAGAAAGCGAAAAAAAAAGTTGTCTAAGCGGGGGTTCGAACCCGGGCATCCGTACTCATAAGCAATGTTTGTAACGATTATACCACCGGTGCTGCAGCTAGTCATATTATTTAGTTTCTACGTTATAAACATCCGACTGAAGTGACTTCTATGTGAAGAAGAAACCAAAGCTGAACCCTAGCCTACCCCTAACGCTAAGGAACTACTTTTCGCATCCCCTAAAGTTGAATGCTCGGGGCAACCTACTAGTGCCGGCACAATAGCCGTTGGGTAGTTGGAAAAGGCGGATACAGCCGGACGCGGACACGGACTCGGACATTTTCAAAAAGCACTTTTACATTTATGTAACAGTTATTTTTCATACCTAATGCTGTTTTTACAGCAGTCTTCGCTTCGAGACCCAGGCGTCGATCCTTTCATAGCGCTTATCCATTTATAAGCGCACGTGCGAAGGACTAGACCAGCACTCCACAGCATGCCAAAGACCATAATGGTGCTGTACACATGTTCTAAAGTCTAATACAGAGTTTTATAGTTGTAGAGATTAGCTTGTATGCCCCATGCAACTTAGAAAAGGTGCAAAGAAGAGCTGCTCGATGGATTTTATCAGATTACTCCAGAAATAGTGTTACGTCATTATTGTCCTCTCTTAGTATACCTACATTACAACAACGCCGTCAGTCATCAAGATTAACACTATTCTATAAAATAATTAATAATACACTACCGATCTCCATCCCCTCACATTATCAAAGAACTCAATTTTGTACCAGGCAACATCACCCCAATCATTTCATTCTGCCACAAGCAACCCTCAACACCTATAAATATAGTTATTATCCTAGAACTGTTAAAGACTGGAATGAGTTGCCAATTAATATAATAGAATCAAGAAATTTGGATGAATTTATTTACGTACTTAACCTTCACTACTGTAATTAATTATCAAATTGCATGTATGTATGTATGTATTTGATTGTACCATTTGGGGTTTTCACCCCCTGGGCAAACCAGCTGAGCTGACTGCCCAGTACCTAATCTTAAACTTAGCTTAGCAGGCCAAATCCACAATCTTACGCCTTTTTAGTATAAGGCGCAGGTGCTTATACCGAGTGTTGAGGATTTCAAGGACCTGGCCTACGAGATTAAGTTGGGACATGCTAGATTAATCTCTGTGACTCTGAATTAGATTTCTAGAGCACGTATACAACACTATAATGGTCTTTAGAGTGCTAGTCTATCCTTCGCACGTGCGCTTATAAATGGATAAGCGCTATGAAAAGATCGAAGACTGCTGTAAAAACAGCGTTAGGTATGAAAAATAACTGTTATATAAATGTAAAAGTCCTTTTTGAAAATGTCTGTGTCCGTGTCTGTGTCCGTGTCCGCGTCCGACCGTACCCGCCTCAGTTTTCCAACTACCCTGATAAATCACGCTCATAACAGTAATGGCATTAAGTTACCATCAGATAGCCACAAGTCTATTCAAGGAATTACTTAATAACCAAAGCTGGATATTCCCAAAACTTATTGGCGTCAGGTTCATCATGTTTAATAATCATAGCTAGAAGCTGCAGTCTTATGTCAGCAAACATGACTAAACTGAAGGAGAAAACATAGACTGCATATACACACAGATGTACGCTCTCTTCTAAATGTGGTCCTTCCATGCAGTAGTGTACATACAACCGCACAACACACAAGTATGTACGTCAGGTGATGTACGTACATGCAGATTTGTGATACAGTGGATCCTCACTAATCCGAACAGCTCTGTTCTCAAGTTGACAAAAGTCTGTTCAGATTAGTGAATTTGTTTGGATTAGTGAACCCATTGATTATATACAGAACCTAATTCAATTACTCTAATAGAACATACATTTGTTTGCAAATACTCTAATAAAACAGTCATTTGTACTGTTCGGATTACTGGAGTTCGGATTAGTGAGGATCCACTGTATATTGTAATAGATGAGGTCAATATAGGTATACAGGTAGACCACAATATTATATGATATACATAGTCATAGTTGTGTGTGGTGTGGTCTGTTTGTTTGCTGTGCTTGTAAAAAGAATGTCATACATATTTCCACTAAAAAAAAAAACATTCATTAAAAATGTTACAAATTTTATGCATACACCATACCTTGACTGAATCACATCATGATCACGGAGAATCTTTCAAGTAGCTGTATACAGTTGAGACTCGATACCTCAGTGCAGTTACCTTCCTCAGCAGATGTGTTTCACATTTCCTACCAACTACCTTCATCAATGGAGGTGCCAGGCTATATTAACAAAAAGCACACACTATCCATAGTGCATACATATTTAAAAGTGTCATTATCACGGAGTGGTATTATTTACAAGGTCGTGAAGTACACCTTAGCTGTACATTTGACATGGTCACTATAATAAGGTGGTCTTTTATGGGATGGTCATTATTTGAGGTAATCAAGTACACCTTGATAATTTGGAACCTTTTGACATGGAGGGGGTCTTATTAATGAGGTCATGAAGTACACTTGACATGGTCACTATAATGCTATAATGAGGTGGTCTTATTGTGGTGGTCCTCTTAACATCTCACAATTGAGATACATAGTTAAGATTTGTACAATTCACTTTCACATGATCACAGTTGAATTTCACTACAGTGGCAGACATTCCACACATCGATCACGTCAACATCACATGATTCACATTTACATCACACAAATTTCACATGCACCATTCCATCATACCGTATGCAGGGTACATTTGGCGGTGATTTTAATTTGGTGGTTTGGCGAACTTAGCTGAAATCGCCAAATTAAAGTCACCGCCAATGTAAATTATCTACCCAGTACTAGTTTAGCATAGTACAACATTCATGCAATCCGCCAAACTAAATGTCCGCCAAACCGTTGTTTCTTTCAAATCGCCAAATTTAATGTTCGCCAAATGTACCAGGCATACGGTATCACTTTCATTTTCATCAAAATTACAAAGTTTCACAATTAGATCACCCCACTTCACGCAGAGTACAGAAATTTTAGGCAACATATACACCACAGTTTTCACAACTGCATTAGAAAGACAATTAGCAGACACAACTGCTTCACACAAACCATTGTAAGGTGCACTACAGGTCAACGTGTTGATGGAGGATGGCCAATAAAGTTTTAGCAGATCTGTGTGCATCACCATCCTACAAAATTCAATATTCACCTGGTTTTTGTGGCTCAACAATAGTCACTAGTCAAGGGTAGTGGAGCAGGGGGGCACTTGCCATCCGAATCGTGAGGTAGGGGGCATTTGCAAAGTCACTTCCCCTAGGGTGCCCTCCCCCCCATTGATTGGCCCTTAGCTCTGCCCCTGTCACTAGTAATTTCAGCATGTGAGGTGAGGGGGGGTGATTTTGGCTGTCCTTTTGCAAAGAGTAAACAAGGGGTGGTTTTTATCACTTGTTCTATAGAACCACTTTCAACTGACATCTAGATTAAAAAAGAAAAACAGAATCATTAGCCAATACATATGTATCAATCTTCCAGTGCTAAGCCATTGGAATCAGTGAGCTGCAGCTGTAGTTACCATAGCGTAAAATTTGCAAGATTCTTTGTACACACCCCCTCCTCGTGGCACCATCGGTAATGTATCAATCGTTACTAGACTGAGCTAGCTACTGATATCGAGGTAAAGGTTACATGTAAACTTTACAGCATGAATTTGCTCCCCACGCGGCTCCTTGAGAAAATCAACTCGCTCGTCGAGATTAAATCACAAAAATTATACCCACAAAATTTAATACACTTTCAAATTTGTGTTTTTGGCAAACCACGAAAATTTACCCACGAAATTAAATATGCTTATGGTATTTGTGAACTAGAGATACACCAGGTACAGTAAATACCTGTAGAAGTTTCTAGCTACTATGGTTTTTGCGACAGCCTGGTTTTATCAAAGTGACACCTGGGGTACCTGAACCACTGTGACACCTGAACAAAAGTGACACCTGAACCACTCGACAAAATCATCTAACTTTCTTGTAGAAGATACACCATGACATTTTGATTACTTGTACCAAAGCAGAAGTTTCTAGCTATTAACACAGTTCAGTTTGATAAAAGTGGCATATTGTGACTACGCTTGCACAAAATTTTCCTTCAGCGCTACCTCCAGCACTACAAGTTAATGGCAGCTGAGTTAAGGACTGATGTTTCTAGCAGGTTTGATAACAAAGTAAGACTGTTTCCTTACATTACAGCAAGATTGGTGGTGTTTGCTGGCTTACTGTCAATGATTCTCATGAAGTTACTCCATACGCATTTTTCAACACAGGCAGATACTTTGTGCCATATCTCCTTAATGGCTTTGTCGAATCATTTACAATTCGGTATGCATAGATGTACTGTATGTTGCTTTTACCCAAAGTTGGTTATAATTGGTTCTGTTAGCCATAAGTTATGAGCGCGAACGCAAAATATTCATGGACTTACCTCCATTTACCTTCTTGTGAGTACAGTGGAACCTCTCTTAACAAACTCTCTATTAAGGAATAGAAAAAAAAAGTTTGCTGTCAACAGGGAAAGTCTTACTTCAGAAAACCTGAATATCACAGCTAAAATTAGTCAGGTCCCAAAATGTCCATAATAGAGAGGTTCCACTGTATTGGTAATTTATAAATCTTTACTTAAAATGGTGTCACGTGTCCAATGCATAACCTGGTTCAATATAGGTTTATAGGTTGATGTCAAATGTCACACACCTTGAATCGAGCCTTAAATCCAATTTAACAACAATACATTCCCACTGTTTTCAGCACTAGCTTACACAGTACATTTTAAAAACTTGTGGACAGGCTTCTGTCAACAGCCCAGCATATAATACATGAAAGGGGCACAACAATTAAAACAAACAATTATCTCTTGCCAAGCACACTGGCAGCTAAAAACTCAAGGGCTGATGCCTCTGGGTTTCTGAAACTTAGGACACTGGCTTGTCCTGAATATTAGTACTTACTACATTATACTACATAATACATATTGTAGTCTTTTCTTACCTCGTCATCCTTTCCAGACCTCCTACGTGCACATTGACTTTAAAATAGCTCCTGTAATATAAAAGCACTCATTAGCATTAGACAAACAATATTCTACACCTTACAGTAGAATGAGTGATGTCATCTATGTTGCAGTCATTACACTTCACACACAAAAGCTACCCTCCTTATTTGAGGTATCGTCAATCTGCATAGAAGGCATGGTTAGATGTAGTCTATTACATTTGTTACAAATGCATGACATATCTATATCCAAGCATTACTACATATATCTAAACAGGCTGAACTACAAATGTGACAAATTCACTTGGCTGACCAAATAATAAAGTTAAATTTTATGGTTTTAACAACTAAGGTTTGGCAATGTGTGCTAACAGTTAAACTCAAGCATCAAAATCAATAAATGCATGTACCAGTGTTGCTTAGAGCTCAACCGATAATCGGATTGGCTATATTGGCCTTCTTTTTGTGTATCGGCATGGGATCAGCAAGATGTGTGACAATGCACAAATACAATTTGGTTGAATCATGTAGGGCTTCCATAGCTTATACAAAAATTGAGACTACAACCTTGAACATAATCATGTTTTTCTACTGACACAGCTACCCATAAACATGTGTTTCTCTGTTGCTTTACAACAGAATTTAAAATGTTTAAAGAAAAATCTATGCTATGTTTATCGGCTTGTTGATATTAGTTAATATCAGTTATTGGAATATTGATATCAGTGCACCTCTAGTACGGCACCTTCTTGTAGTTAAGCAGCTCTCTAGCTACAGGACGATTTGTCACACATCTGAACTCTCTACACGCACTGACTGAGTTAAATGTAGCTACCAATGTAACATAGTGATGTATTCTATGATGATGCATTATAGCAATGATGTATGACTGATTACGTAATGATTGATGATGTAACTATACTGTATGACTGTAGTATATGTGTTTAACATTGTTATGATGAATCAGTCGTGATCGTAACAACCAACACATGATAAAAGGAGCAATCAAGCAAAGAAGTTATTGTAAGGTAGGGAATATAGAAGTTTAGATAGAAGCCAAGCTAGTGGGAAGCTGAGAAAATTCACAGAAAATGCTGCAGGCTCATCGCATATCCACATGGTCTTCCTTGCTGGTAGTACATTAAAATTAGGCAACAATGTTACAGTATCAACAAGATAGTCTCGTGTGGCCAGACCTCTATTTCTCGGCACGGCACTTATCGATAAAAATTATAAGTGCCTGCTCGAAATAGGGTCTGGTCCAGAATCAATAGGCAACTCGTTTTCACACCCCAAGCCATGGCTCGGGGTGTTTAATTAGTGAATCGTCACAACTCGTTGTTTCCTTTTAAGTTATAAGCACAGAGGGCGCTTGAATTTGTCTAGTCTTTACTAGAGTGTTTACCGCGAAGTTTTATATCGCAGTATCGTGAGTCTGATGGAGGTGACAAAGGATCGAGCCATACAACCTCCTTCTGTCTCTGATCTCTCTGGCATTTTCCACAGAAACCAGGCAAAGCGCACACACGGCCGTCATCTACCTGGTTTCCTCGTCCGTTCGCGCTCGAACTTCAAGTGCTTTCACCATGCTAACACATGTGTTAATGACAATAAATATCCTTGTTACAGTCACATGTGTCTTATAATGTAAAAGGAAGTTTACGTTTTATGACGAAATACTGGTTAACACTTTCAAGGTGTGAGAACGAGTTGCCTATTGATTCTGGACCAGACCCTATTTCGAGCAGGCGCTTATAATTTTTATCGATAAGCGCCGTGCCGAGAAATAGAGGTCTGGCCACGCGAGACTATCAACAAGAGTGGCCCCTTCGTAACACACTCTAGCTAGTAGCTAATGACTGGCTACATAAATTTCAAAAACTGTAGCCTATGACCTGCTAAATATCCACTTCGAATGCCTCACATCTTGAATCCTCAGTTTTTAGGGTAGTTCCCCCCCACCCAAATACAAAAAAGAAAAAGCGGTCTGGGCAGAGAGTACATATGGACTGGCTTCTGTCAACAGCCCAGCATATAAATACATGGGAGGGCGCAATATTTGCAAGAACAAACGTACAATTGATTATCCTCTTGCCTGGCACACTGGCAGCTAATGTCAAGAGCTGGTGCCCAGGGTTTCCGAAAGGATAGGACATTCCAGAATATTAGCATTTACTGTAACAGTGAACACCACGATACAAGAAACTTGCCAAAAAATGCCGCCTTGACCCTTAGGGTACCCTACATCTTCAGACTGCTTGTCGTGTTTAACGCGCACTTCTGAAGCGCACTTGATAGTGGAAAACAGGGCCACACTACAGCTACCTTAACCATCTCCGTTCACGTATGAACCTTTAACCTTCGTGGATAGTGACAAATGGTTTGTACTTTGAAACTACATCAAGTGAACAAGATCAAATAAGCGTACACATTCCTTATAAGCGCCACATTAACCAAAAAAATGTTTCCATGAGCTACATATTTAAAGGTAGATTTCTCATTCATGACAACTTGAAAGCAAACAAAAATTGCTGCATAGCTCTACCACACATAATTCTATTTCACCAAGAGAGATCAGTTTTGTAGCTGATTGGGATCCAGCTACCTGCATGTTTGAAATTCAGCTTTGATCAATTATACGATGCTACTTAATTACATAACGGATTAATCAACAACTACAATTTTTTGTAGGATACATTTACTTCATCCTCTACACAATTTTATTAAAAAATGAAGCTTTTCAACAATGGCACTATGATATACCAGAATCCGCAAGTATTAATGCCGAGTCAGCAGTCGGGATATTCTCAGTTTTTAGTCCTTCTCACTTCAGAACATTTTAAATTTTGTTGGCTACATACAATCCAAATTTGGAGATAATTGCACTTGTCATCTTGGAGAATTTAGCAAAAGCAAAAAATTTTAGTACATATTTTTAAAATTTGTATCTCTGGACAGTAGACATGCATCCACATAAAAACCAACGTATGACATGAACAAGCACTACTGTATAAACTGACAAATTTTCATATAATTTGATGCACTGATTCTGCCACAAAGAGTGCATCTTTTTGTCCTTGATAATATACCATTTGTGTTTGATGACAAGCCACGCCCCTAATGATTTTTATGATATGGGCATCATCACCATGACCTAAACACCCATTGTTTTAGTAAAACAAAATGAATAGTTTAGTGTGCAGGCATTTATGCAATGAAAGGACTGAGCACAGAAAACCTATTAGAACTTGACGAAGGCTACGCCCCCAGGCAGTTTTTGGTGGTCAATGATAAATGGACATCATATTGATGTAATGGTATGGATAGACTGCTTAAAATCAGTTTCTGGTACGTACAACATTGCCAAACTTATAATACTTGCATCATGATCAATTCATCTTTATGTGTGCATAAAATATTAATGTACTTACTTGCACAGAGAGTATATACCTGTCTGTGGTGGTGCAAGTAAAAAAAAATCTAGTGTTGCCATGCAAGTTTGGCAATGTTGTACATACCAGAAACTGATTTTAGGCAGTCTATATCCATACCATTACATCAATATGATGTCCATTTATCATTGATAGGCATGAGGCTATTATGCTCCAAAAATTGAGCATTATGCTTTTGAGCAGTGAGAAATCACCAATTATGCTTTTGAGAATTTCCCATTATTCCCAAAATTATGCCATCATAATTGGCTAATAATGTTGTATCAGACCATTTTCATTGATGCTTAAGCTTCAAATAGTCTTGAATTCTTTAGATGGTTGCTGTATTAGAGTATTGTATTTCAATGTGACTGCTTTATTAGAGTAAATAATAGTGGCTGTTGTATTTTTTGACTGCTCTATTAGGGTATCTCGATCTTTTTTAATGGAAATGTTCAATCTACAGATTTTCCTACTGTTAAAGCTTTATGATCACCTCAAAATGCTAGCATAATTCCTGATTCCCACACATACCTATTATGCCCGAAATTATGCCGGCATAATCGCCGCATCCCTAATCATTGACCACCAAAAAAACAGCCTGGGGGCGTAGCCTTCGTCAAGTTCTAATAGGTTTTCTGTGCTCAGTCCTTTCATTGCATAAATGCCTGCACACTAAACTATTCATTTTGTTTTACTAAAACAATGGGTGTTTAGGTCATGGTGATGATGCCCATATCATAAAAATCATTAGGGGCGTGGCTTGTCATCAAACACAAATGGTATATTATCAAGGACAAAAAGATGCACTCTTTGTGGCAGAAGCAGTGCATCAAATTATATGAAAATTTGTCAGTTTATACAGTAGTGTTTGTTCATGTCATACATTGGTTTTTATGTGGATGCATGTCTACTGTCCAGAGATACAAATTTTAAAAATATGTACTAAAATTTTTTGCTTTTGCTAAATTCTCCAAGATGACAAGTGCAATTATCTCCAAATTTGGATTGTATGTAGCCAACAAAATTTAAAATGTTCTGAAGTGAGAAGGACTAAAAACTGAGAATATCCCGACTGCTGACTCGGCATTAATACTTGCGGATTCTGGTATATCATAGTGCCATTGTTGAAAAGCTTCATTTTTTAATAAAATTGTGTAGAGGATGAAGTAAATGTATCCTACAAAAAATTGTAGTTGTTGATTAATCCGTTATGTAATTAAGTAGCATCGTATAATTGATCAAAGCTGAATTTCAAACATGCAGGTAGCTGGATCCCAATCAGCTACAAAACTGATTTCTCTTGGTGAAATAGAATTATGTGTGGTAGAGCTATGCAGCAATTTTTGTTTGCTTTCAAGTTGTCATGAATGAGAAATCTACCTTTAAATATGTAGCTCATGGAAACATTTTTTTGGTTAATGTGGCGCTTATAAGGAATGTGTACGCTTATTTGATCTTGTTCACTTGATGTAGTTTCAAAGTACAAACCATTTGTCACTATCCACGAAGGTTAAAGGTTCATACGTGAACGGAGATGGTTAAGGTAGCTGTAGTGTGGCCCGGTTTTCCAATATCAAGTGCGCTTCAGAAGTGCGCGTTAAACACGACAAGCTGTTAGGCGCAATCTGTGAATTTGCGCAGTTTATAAATTGTTGCGCAATTTGTGAACTACCGTAAGAGCTGCGCATTTTATGAACTCTTTGGATTCTGGTCCATTCAGTGTACCGCCGTTACGTTCTTGGCTGATCAAGTGCGTATTATGGCTGCTTTCAGAGAGGTGTAATAAGCCCCACAGATTGGGAAGTTTGCTGCTCTGCCCACAGATTGGTATAGATGGCATGGCTGCATGATTGCAAATGATGCTACCAATAATTATTGTGTTTACGCCTGGTTATTAATGATTCTAATGGTCTGATGTGATCCAATTTTTTCATTTTCTTTTATATAACTTTAATAAGGCCCCTTAATAGCTACGTTTACTATACCAGGAGCATGGGTCAAGACGGTTCCGCTTTCTCTGTATTGACTATCTCTCCCTCCAAGGTTCCTTTGCGTACTCTGCAGTTGGATTGGATAAGGTGCATTCTGTCTGATCAAGTTCCTGCATGGAGCACACATCCAACACCACGCCTCTGATGTACTAGCTAGAACACAATATTTATATTCAGTGTAGATCTAACTGATTGATTTTTTAATATTCAAATTCAGCTTGTGACAAAGTTACAATTTTAACTTGGAATTAGCTCCAATACAGCAGTTAGCTATACACACCATTCTTTGAACAGCATGGCCCTACAAAGTTAAAACTGTTTTCGTCCTATGAGATTGTCACTTCATGCCTTCTTAAGCACTGTCTGTGGTACCCCCATGAGCAACTATTGCACCTGACCTACAGAGTTCACACACATAAATACAAGATTCGTTAATGTAACTTGAGCTCACCAAGGGAGTTGTATCATCACCCACCAAACCAATCATTCCACAAGAATGGCAATAGTCATTCAATGGTTCTAAATAAACAAAAAAATTTTTTTTTTCTCCACAGGATTATAATTATCACAAGGCATTGACTTCTATTGATGCACTATACTACTACTAAATGCATGTGAACACCATACTATTGACCTGGATGTCAAACCAATGCATGCACATAAGTTTTGTCTACAATGTTTAACTTAGAGGCAGTTACCAAATGTGACTTGCTGAGCATTTTTCTCAAAACTAAAGCCTGTCTAAGTTTAGCCATATCTGTTAAGCACTTAAGAGCAGCGTTGTTGTATTAAAGAGCATGGCTGTTAATCAAGGATAACGCTGTGAGCATGTCTGAAAGACAATGGAGTGCAATCTGCTTTAAGCATTAAGCAACACTGTCCATTACATATCCTTGCTCAGTCTTCTGATTTGATGGTTCAGTAGGATAATATTCTTGAACTTTCTTCACCATATGGCTAAACCAATTGCGGTAAAAAAACAAACTACTAGAAATTTATACATTACACTAAAAAGAAACCATCAACCGTGACTTCTACGCCGGCAATCATCTTCCACAGCACTATATGGAATTTCCTCTACACGTTTAATCCTTGCTTAACCTTTGATGGTGGTGATGTACTTCTACTCAGTTGTTGTGGTGACATCCTTGAACTAGATGTTGGTGGAAACACAGTTGGTGGTAATTCATCAAATGGCAGTGACACATCATCTAGTTGAAAGCGCCACATGATTTTTTTACATCACTATTGAACCACTAACCATCTTTGATAAGATCAGTTAAATCCTCTTCCATTATACAATGGTCAACTCCTTCGGGAAGTTCAGCAAATGGGGTTAACCTTGGTGGCTGGCCAAACACCACTTCATATGGGCTTTGTTTTAAAGTGCGACACACTTGAACATTTAAATTATCTGCAAGAGCACATTACATATTAGTTGGGCTCATACTATAGTACTTACATTGAATACGTGGCAGCCAGTCAGTCCACGGTACACAGTTGGAATCCTTGTGCTCACATTTAAATGCTTGCAACTGCATTTCTACAAGATGGTTGCCCTTTTCAATTAAACCTTGTGACTGTGAATGGCGAGGTCTATACCATTGATTATTGTCACTTCTCCTGGCCACGATTTCAATATCTCTCTAATAACTTCATTAACAAATTCCCTTCCATTATCTGACTGCAATATTTTGGGGAGCCCAAAATATGGGAAAACCTTGTGCACAAGCCCACTAGCTACTTCAACGGCACTCTTGTTTATCAGTGGCCATAGCACGTGAAACTTTGACCAGTGGTCCATGTAATGTGCAATGTAGCAATAAGAATCATCTGGCATGTGCCTCATATCTATCAAATCAATCTAAAATAAGCAAGAGTGAATAATCCTCTATGTAAATTATACTCTCTCCCACAACAAACCTGACAACGTGTTAAAAATCCTGATGAAATGATTGGCTTCAAAGGAGCAGTACAATTCTGTGGCTGCTTCAGCTGGCAAATATGGCATGTGCTACAAAAATATTGAGCTGCCTCCCTTGGCAAACCTTCATACATTCTTTGGACCTACAATAGTAACACAATTAGAAATTATAATTGTGGGCAAGTTTGTTAAATACACATACTTAAGAATGCTGGGAAATATAATTAGACATACAAACAAAAGTGGGCAAAGTGTGAAATAGGTACTGCTATCAAATAGTAACGAAAATAAATGGCGCCTCTCAGAATGTTGTAGTTGAAAACCATACAAATATGAGATGAAAATCAGGGGCGTAGGGAGGGGGGGTTCAGGAACCCCCCTGTAAAATTTAGACTTCTGCAAGCAGGATCCTGACACCATTTAGTGTGGCAGAACAAAATGAGTGAGCAATATAGTGTAATGGCACAGCACAACGATTGATAAAACTTACATTCATCTCTCAGGGAAGGATTTACAGAGGTAACATGAGCCCTCTTCAAAACTTGTTAAAAAGATCGATATACTCTAATAGAGCAGTCAGGTATATACTCTAATAGATCAGTCAGGTATACTCTAATAGAACATGCATGTAAATATCCATGTCCATATGAAGTTTTCAGACATTCCAACATTAAATGCAAAACTTAGCATGACCTTATACTGCTATAGCTTTGGTGTGCAGTGTTTAAAGATATAGAGCTCCAGTAATTTATCACTTGTGTTATGCAAAATGAATCCATGCTATGCATGCATATTTGTATAGTTATATTGTTTTGATTGTCATTTGTATCAGTGGATTCATGGCTCTTATACCACAGTGAGATATAACCATCACTTACAGATTACTATATATATGTGTCTCTATGTGTTATGCTGTCTGTTTCTACTAGGTGGCTTTATCTAGTACTACCTTCATCCCAGGCGCACTTAATGCATCATAATTAATGTAAAGCTTCTTCAAAACAAAAGGCCTTTAGGTCACTTGTGATTCCTATTCTGGATTATGCAAGTACTGTGTGGAATCCACACACTCATAAAAACTCCATTGCCCTTGAACGAGTACAAAACCGTGGTTCTCGCTGGATTTGTGGCAGCAGATTTTGTCCTAGGACCTATAAATGGTCTAAATCATCTGAGGAATGCTGTACAGAGCTATCATGGCCATCTCTTTCCACCCGACGTAAACATCTGTCATTGACAATTATCTATGATATTCTTCACCATCATATATCTCTAAAGTTTAGCAATTACTTCACTTTTTCTTCTGCTGCCTCTACCAGATCACACTCATTGTCTATTCTATGCAAGCAGTCCTCCATAAACTCTTACCGTTACTCCTTTTTTGTGAACAGTGTTTTTTGGTGGAACTCCATCCCATTTGACATTCTGTCAACTACACGCCGCACTACTTTTAGGCGAATGTTATACAATTTTTGTTTCTGATTAAGTCATGTATGTTTTTAATGTAGGCTTTTATTTCAATGTACTGTTGTAATGTATCCTTAGTTGTTTGGTTTTGTATTGTATTGTTTTTGTAGGTGGTACTCATATAGGCATATTTGCCTTTTGTATTCACCTTACCTTTCGGTTAAGCTAATAAAAAATAAAAATAAAAATAATGTACTTTTTGCATAAAATATACCAATTTGCTGAGTTTTGATTTATTAAAATATTGAAAGTCTCTCAGCAGCTGGGGGCTGCGCCCCCAGACCCCTGCTTCTAGTAACTCAATGCTGGTGCTGGAACCCCCCTTCAAAAAATCCTGGCTACGCCCCTGAAAATGAGTTGAATAGTCTTAGTGTATCAAACATCAATCCTGTATTTTTTAAATCGCCAAAACCCTTTTTTTTTTGTCTGCCTGACTGTCTGTTTGACTTGTCACGATGTCAGAGGCCAAACCAAAGCAAGCAGTACATGGCCACCACAATAACAAACTCACGAATAAACCTTTCTGGTTCTGACAAGTGTCTGTTTTCTGTTATATTACATGATCATCTCCTTCATGCAAGGAAACCATAATAATAAGGTGTTAAATTTCTGTATAGACACTTTCCTTAGAAGAACAAGTCAAACAACTATTTGACATTTAAACTACTGACAGATACAATACATGTAGCTTCAATGATACAATGACATGACTGGACCACACTCTTACACAATCAGAACACATACATGCCACACTTCAGAGCCACACAATTGTGTCCTTTAATTGCAGTCAGCTGCTGTTGAAAGCAAAACAATGGGAACTGCACTCCTATACCTTTAAGTATTGAAATCAAGGCACTCTAATAAAGCAGTCATAGCCAAATGTGTATAACATAGCTATGCCATAACAAGAACAGTTAACACACTAGTGCAATCAGAAACAAGTTGATGTTGTGCTACTTCTAAAAGCCAAGCACCATGCAGCTAGCTAACTCATCTGGAATTAACCAACTATGTATTACTATTTTACTATTTTAACCAATTCGTTATATCCCTGATAGATATGCCAATATATGGTCAACATCCAAACCAAATTTTCAAACTCTTCTAAAGTTATGGCTGTGAATATAAGCACTTGTAGTCAGTATATTCACTGTTCAAATTGATTTCTTTGCTCAATTTTCTACTGTGTAGCACTATATTCCCAAAACTACTTCCACAATAGGCTACAACATTAGTTGATCATCTCAGCAAAAGCCTGCATTGCACACACATAATGATTTCTTTTATTATCTCAGTATTATTTCCAACTCAGTATATACTCCAAGGAATGGGCTCACATGTTTAGTTACAAAATTAAATTAAGCGTGGCTATATTATAAACATAGGACCACCCCATCTTCACTATATTATGCAGTCTCAGTAACCATAAAACTTGGTGACACTTTAATAATATGACAGCATACACAATTCCCATACCTCTGCAAGCATTTTCTTGTAGCCTACATGCCAATTTTCCGTTGAGTGTACATGCTCTAATATATCATAAACTTCTCAGCTGTTGCCACTATGCGATGATGACTCGGATGATGACCAAAGACAGTTTTGTCATTATCATTCTGTAACTATATAGTTTTGTGAAGAGAGGCACAAAAACCATCATTTCTTACTCTTTGCTTGGCTGGCAGACATAGGACATTTTCTAACTTCAACTCTGGATATAGTTTAATAAAGCAAACTTCTTCGTTTTAATAACCCAGAATTTGAAGGAGTTTGAAATATCGCTTCTTTCAATTCCATTCAAAACGTCTATGATTTTCTTAGCCTTCTCCTCTGATACTGTCTTGCTTGTAGTGGTGTGATCAAAATATTTCGTTCTGCAGAACTTTTCGAACAGCTCTCTGTGACCTTCTTTCGACATACTGACTAGCTAGCTAACTCGTTGAAGCTCACACCTCGCAAGCTCTATCGGACCACGAGGAGGTCTCGTGAACCACCAGGTGTGAAACGAAATTAGGTCTTAAATCGCGTGAACTACCAGGTGTGAAACGATAGTAGGTCGTAAATTGCACACTCGATCGCACCGCACCGTGTCCTCATTCGAGCTGCGCAATTTATAAATTGTTGCGCATTTTATGAATTCACAAAATGCGCAGCGTAATTTATAAACTGCGCAAATTCACAGATTGCGCCTAACAAAGCAGTCTGAAGATGTAGGGTACCCTAAAGGTCAAGGCGGCGTTTTTTGGTAAGTTTCTTGTAGATGTGCGTATCGTGTGGTGTTCACTGTTGCAGTAAATGCTAATGCACCTATCTATGTTAAGCCCCTACCTCCCCAGTACGGGAAGGGTGGGGACAAAGTGGGGAATTAACAACTCCACAGAGCAAATGCCCCACTCGAAACTCCCCTAATGGGCACTATCTGTTGTCTGCATGGAGTACTGTACGGACTACCATGGAGTACTGTACGGTCTACCATGGAGTACTGTAGTCTCGCGTGGCCAGACCGCTTTTTCTTCGTCACGGCGCTTATCGATTAGAGATTATAAGCGCCTACTCCGAAATAGGGTCTGGTCCAGAATCAATACGTAAACTCGTTTTCACACCCCAAGCAAGAGCTCGGGGTGTTTAATCAACTTTCGTCATATAACGTATACTTCCTTTTGAATTTCAAGCCATGTACGCACTGGAAATGCCATGAACGATGGCCAGTGGAGTTGATGAGACGCTGAGGCTGGTTTTCTACGGTTAAAAAGGTCACGGATCGATTCCTTGTGAAAACAAAAGGCTAAAGGCAAACTGAGCAAGGAATCAAAACCAGCCTCAGTGTTTCTCATCGACTCTACTGGCCGGCTATCGTTCATGGCATTTCCAGTGCGTACGTAGCTTGAAAATCAAAAGGAAGTATACGTTATATGACGAAAGTTGATTAAACACCCCGAGCTCTTGCTTGGGGTGTGAAAACGAGTTTACGTATTGATTCTGGACCAGACCCTATTTCGGAGTAGGCGCTTATAATCTCTAATCGATAAGCGCCGTGACGGAGAAAAAGCGGTCTGGCCACGCGAGACTAGGAGTACTGTACGGTCTACCATGGAGTACTGTACGGTCTACCATGGAGTACTGTACGGTCTACCATGGAGTACTGTACGGTCTACCATGGAGTACTGTACGGTCTACCATGGAGTACTGTACGGTCTACCATGGAGTACTGTACGGTCTACCATGGAGTACTGTACGGTCTACCATGGAGTACTGTACGGTCTACCATGGAGTACTGTACGGTCTACCATGGAGTACTGTACGGTCTACCATGGAGTACTGTACGGTCTACCATGGAGTACTGTACGGTCTACCATGGAGTACTGTACGGTCTACCATGGAGTACTGTACGGTCTACCATGGAGTACTGTACGGTCTACCATGGAGTACTGTACGGTCTACCATGGAGTACTGTACGGTCTACCATGGAGTACTGTACGGTCTACCATGGAGCACTGTATGGTCTACCATGGAGTACTATATGGTCTACCATGGTGTACTGTATGGTCTACCATGGAGTACTGTATGGTCTACCATGTACCACTTCCCCCCACCTCAGCCCGTATTTGTGGTAGTCGGGGATTACATTGATAGGTGCATAATAAGCACTGACTGACATGCTTTCATGTGGTTTGCTCCATTTGGTTGTTGGCTCTCTGAATCTGTAAATGCTATCCTACTAGGACTTTTGAGAAGCTGTGAATACAGGGAGTCAGTTTATAGCAATAGCATTGTGTACATGTGCAAGTCTTACTATTATAGACCCTTTACTCTCCTGTGGAGAACAGCACATCTACAATGAATCGCTAACAAAAATTATTTCTGCAATAATATTATTCCTTACGTCTTGCATCTTATCTTCATCGCTGAAACAATCGAAATCAATTAAATTATTCTGGTTAGAACTTCACAAACCGGATGTGTATGAAACTTGATACATTTTGCCCAAATTTGGCAGTGTGTCTCGCGAATTATGAAACTCTGCGGTAAACAGCAGAAGAAGGGTCCCTCAGAAGAATGGATGACGCCGACTGGACTGTATTCTCTAATAGCGGTGAGTTTTTATGTTGTTGAACTATCCGGAGAGGACGGCGCAAATGCCCCTTCCTGGGGTCTCGACCCCACCATATAGTATACTCCTATACCCTCGCCTATGCCTCACCCAGTATTTTTCCACTCTCTGGTAATGTCTAAAATAATGTGTATTCATTGATTGATTATACAGTTCTGTGTACAGGTATACACAGAGAAAACTGGTGTGCTATATTTGACACACAATGTATGCTATTCTCATGTCTCCAATTTTAACACATTTTCAGTGTCAATCTCCCACATGTGCTATATTTAGCACACCTATATATATGTGCTATTTTAACTGTGTTAATTAACCACACAATATTCATTGAACCCATAGAAATGTTATAGCCATAATAATTATTACTAAAAGATTGAAAGGTGTATTCATACATCTGTACAGCAATGTCAAACATTTGTGTTCTCAAAGTAAAGCATTGACAAATGATTTGTACCTAGCAGAATGTCTCACACTGGTATCTTTTATCCCTAACAGGAATTCTTGAACAAATAACAAAAAGCTATTGGCAGCAGTTGACTTTGGGTAGCTCATGATGAACACATAGTAAGCTGCCATCAACAATGTGAGTCCTTTAATGATAGTGAATTTCTCTATTGATAGCAAAACTTCTTTTTCAGCTACTAGTACTCCCTGTGCACCATTCATGTTTTCCTGATTAGCAAATATCACCAATCGTGGCTCAGGGAAAACCTTTTCACTCAACACCGTTCGCACATTGGTACCAAGCTAAAGAAAAACAAAGTAGTCTGAACATGCAAATATTGTACGTATGTCATATGTTCGTACTTAAATTTCTATTGAAGTTGCATACGTAACAATCATAAATTTGTACACATACCTCATGGCACTGTAAATACAGGATCAGATTTAGCTGCTGCTCCCAATGGACGAAAGCTTCTGTCCATAATTTTACTGGCATCTAACATGGTTGATTCTGTGAATGCTTAGTACATCAGTAGTACTGGTAGAGTAACAACCAATAGTATTGAGGGTTTCCATAGTCTTGCGTTGATGTACCGAGGAAAGAGAATCGACCTCCATCATGCTCACTACACCTGCAAGACAAATATGGCCATTTGTCATAAGGTGCACAGTGTACACATACATACACACATTGATACCTTTTATTATAGAACATTGGACCACTGTGGAAATTAGTCTGTCTGTGGAGTATGGGTGTCGATGTCCCTCAGTCTGCTGTGACTACTATAATGAAAGACCACAGGCAATGGCAGAAGCAGCAGGAGAAAAGGCACACAGAAAATTATCTAAAATATAAGTAAATAAGTATATAGACATATATGTTTAGCCTCCCAACGAGTATACATACAATGTAGGAATAGCTTGAAACAAAAGGCTAGCCAACGCCACGAAATAGAAAAGGACTACATGGTTACAATGAATGCATTTGGCATAACAACAGCTGAATACAGTGGTGACACAGCATTGGAAGGGGACACATTAGAACAGAATGATGAATCATCGACCATGCTGATAGATGAAAATGTCAGCAGTCCTCACCTGTTTGAAAGTTCTGCTATCCATGACACTGTAAGTCACTCTTGAAATGTGAATCTTTAGTATTCCACACTTTTAGAATGTTGACTGTGAAACTACTGGAGGAAGTCATATGATGGATCACATAATTGAGATCAGAGCAATGGTATTACCACCAGATGGAGTACACATCACTGATCCAGAGTTCTCTACTTTGTGTCATACTTCCAGACTCATTACTGCTCAAGGTTTGTGTTACTCATTAAATATAATTCATATAAAGGTGTTTGGTAGCAACAAGACTGTGTGGTATAAAAGCTGTTGATTTGGTTGACCAACCAGATTTTACAACAGTATTCTCACGGTTTGTCACATGGATGGTAAGTTGTGTGAATCAGGCAAAGCAGAATGGAATTCAATATTATCCAGGTATGAACTATTGACATGAAAAACTCCTGGTATTTTCTGTTAGTTTTAGTAGCTCATAACGGCTTTGCATTTGATTATCTCTTTCTTGCTGCGGAAGTAAAACACCGTCCTTCCCTGACCTTTTTTGACAGCATCAACATCTATTTTGCCGACACTCTACATGACGTTAGAAGGGTATTCAAGTGATATTGTATTAATCATGAAATTATGTACTTACTTCAGTTGATACGGTGCATGGATCCATTGTTTGATGGGTGGTCCAAGGATGATAGTTTAGGTTTAGAAAATTTGTACAAGAAGTTTTTCCCTGAGGAAACATACAATGGTAAGATGCAATCGCATACGTACAGTACCTTTTTTTTCTTTTTCAGCTCACCGACCTTTGGATGATTGTAAAGCAATGAACAGGATATTCAACTGCTCATTTCTGGAACCACTCCTTTCAAGACCACTCACGTATTTAACACTCCCGAGACAAATCTCAAATGGTTGCTGAGTGGAAAATCAAACACCAGAATCTTTCCACACTGAAACAGTACACTGTTTTGGGGCGATACTGCACCATCGCCATGGCGAAACACCCAAAGAAGCTGAGTATTTCTTATGTAATGCTGAAAAACAACGTTTGAAAAGCATTTTGGTGATCACAAAGCTTTTAACACCAACCTCCACGCCATTGGTATCAGAAGGAAAGCATGGCAGGACAAATTATGGAAGCATTTTCGGCACATTCCATCGTAGATATAAGTTTGTTTTTCTTTTGTAATTGACAGTAGCAATTGTACCCTTTTTTGTGCACCATACTCTTTTGAGGTCTGCACAACAATCAATAATAATAATACTAATAGATTCAACCTGCTTTGGCGGTGTAGCCACAAACGGCCTTTGTAAAGGCCACAAACAATCAGTAAAGTATAAAGGAATGGCACTAAAGAATGAATTGTTCAGGAAACACAAAAATGATGATTCATTAGAAGGTTGCATTGAGAAATTTCAGCTAAGAACTAAGCCCAGTATATTACCTCATCCTCAAAAATCAAGAAAAGTTTGATTTTTTGACATGTATGAGAATATTTGAAATGCCTATTACAAATTATGTGGTACTTGCTTATAGTTATAGATTAACCACACACTCTAGCAATTGCTTTGTTGTATGTAGCGTATGCCACATACCTCGTGTATCTAGCATTTATACAAGCTGTAAACTTTATACATGATTGATTAGTTGCTGTTTAGCTAGAAAAGGATGGTACTAGCTGCATTAGCGCCTGGTTTTTAGAAGTAGCACAACATCAACTTGTTGGGTGAAGAATTCGGGCAGCCTAGAGCTACGTAGGCCTAGAAAGATAAAAGAACAGCAAGAAACACTGGTCTAATTCATGGTCTTGAATCCATCCAGTTTATTTAACTGTTTTAGTTTATCGTGTAATGAGCTTTTTAAAGAAGGTGTTGTTCCATCTTCCAATGTTTTCAAGAAGTATCTGTATAAGTAAAACAAGATACAACATTGATTATAATATACACTGTATGGATGCAATTTGATTTACCTGTGATTTAACATTGCCCACAGCAAGGTTGTTCCTGACTTGCACAGTGTAACGCCATCAAGCCATGGAAAATTTTCACTAATTAGCAGTAAATCTTGGCTAGCATCATATAAACATATCCTAGCATTTCCCGTATTCACCAGTATGACTGGAACCATAGGATTATGGCAAAGGTGCTGGGTATGTTCAATAAAAGCTGATGTCACAGTAGTCTTTACAAGTTGTGACAAAACAGATTCAGTATCTATAGAGGCTAATTTAGCCTCACATACTGTGCTGGTACCATCGCTTTCTTCTTCTGAAGTAGATGGTGAGGTCAGAGGGCTAACATCAATCAGAACAGTTTCACTGTCGTCAATGAACCCTTGGCATCTGGCATCAGGGGTCCCATACCATGGATTAGCCGCTCCCATTGCAATTTTTTCACAAGTAATATTATTAGCACTTATGTAGCCATCATCCCTTTTTGCTTTTAACATTTCTTTGTAAGAGAGTACATCAAGCATGATGCATTTGCACAATTTGCTCAGTACTCTATCTGCAAGAAAAGCAGAACTTTCCCTCGAAAATGACTGGTTCATGCAATCGAGGCTTGCTGCACTAGTGCTTAAAACATCTACAAGTGCTTGTATTGCCTTTGACCTTCCATTATTCATAGCTTGAGTTGTACTAGCTCCCTCTGTCAACATGTTTTTATCTAAATCCAGCAAGGAAAGAGCTGGGATACGAATTCTTTGAATTGGAGCTAACAGAAGATCATTAGTTGAAAACCTCGACTGGCTAATCATTTCTTCCACATGGTATACCCGAAACAAAATATTGCAATTCCTTTCAAGATACTTTCAACCTCATTTTCTGCAAAGTATACAAAAGGTACACACAGTAAAACCTCTATATCCATAATTCAACAGTTACAGCTATTCATAGACTATAGTCGTAGTTCTATGTTCGTACCCACCGTTTAGCTGAGAAGAACTTCCTTCAGCCATGGCTACTAACAACACCGCCACGAGTTAATCATACACCGACAATACCACAGCCACGCAACAACTTACCGAAAACAAAACAAATTTCTAATTATACGAACTATAAACATGTGCGGCGCAAGGCCGCAATCGGCATAGCGCACGCCCCCCTGAGCGAATTTTCAAATAAAGTCAGTCACTTGGACTGAGATGGCGTCGGGGATGGCAACTACCGAGTTACAAACGGTACGCTCACTTATGGTTTGTTTTTTTGTGTGTATTTGTGTGTGTGTGCTTTGCAGCCTATGTGGTCCATAATCTCCAACCCACAATCAATTCTAATTGGCTAGAGCATAAAAAAAAGTTATGGGTTCTTTCAAACCATGATGTGGAGGGGCATGTTCGAGCTGTAAGGCCAAACGACCCGTTCCCTGAGTATGTAGCGTATGCAACGTACCTCGTGTATATATTTTTTTGGAAGTCGCACACAAAACTTACCAGAGTGTAAATCTGTGTATTACCGCTGTGTGTAGTGTGTGTGTGTGTGTGTGTGTGTGTGTGTGTGGGGTGTGGGGGGGGGGGTCCAGAACAGCCTGTGAGCTTCAGCAGACAGCATTCCAACAGGTGCGGTTGTTGTTTTTTTGTATGGGGAACCGAAGCTGTATTACGTTGCAGTAGGTTCCCCCTGGCTATTATTATTAAGGTTGGGGCTGTTATGCCTAACCAGGTAACATACTCCCAGCACCACTACACCCAATAAGCAAAAAAAACATGTAGTAAAAAGGAAAATCGCTCCGATACATGCAGCAACTGGTGAGAAAATGACATGGAATGTAGACAGACAGACAGACAGCTTTTTAGCTATATATAGATAGATAGATAGATTATTATTATTACCAGCCAACAAAATACTAGCACTATCATGGATATCATTGTGTATGCATAATGTGTAATATGTATCTATATAATCATTTTGAGTTGCAATGTACACTAGATACATGTGCTAGTGCTGTTAAGCTATATGGCTTCAAATAAACAAGACAATACAGAATTTGAATGACTTGCAAAATTGACCGTAGTTAAGTATGCAAAGTCAACAAATCACCAATCAAATTCTCCATAGTAGCAGCGGCTGGTTGTATGAGGAACATGCCACCAGCACTACATGGCATGCCAAATATAATTTTTACAATTGCATGACTTTACATACATACATACAACCAGGAAGCCTCACACAAAAGTATGAGGCTTTTCGTCCCTTATATTTTACATGGCAGGACTCCTCAGCTGGTGCCATGGTAGGCATGATAAACAAATAACATGGTTATATTATTAGTGCGCTCTACTATATGAGGTACTGTACACTACTGTACACACATACAGCACAGTACAGATATGATGCAGGGGCGGATCTAGGGGGGATTCTGAGGTTTCCAGAAACTGGTCAAGCATTTACAAAGGTTCAGATAAAGATACTCTAATAGAGCAACCAATCACTCTAATAGAACAGTCACATTTTAAAACAGTACCAACACAGTAAAAAATCTGATCTCAGAGTGTTAAAAACCTGAAAATTTTCCTGGGGTTCATGCCCCTGGAATGGCATTGTGTACTTCTAACTTCAAAGTGCTCCACCTCTTTTGCCTGCTCCTAGCTACTATACCAGCAGAAGCAAGCCTATAACAATAAATCAAATAATGTTATATTACGTTTTATTTAGTGTTTTAAAGATGTTTTGGCTAGAATTGCTACGAAATTCAATTTCAGAATGCATGATTTCCAAAATTTTCTGGGGAAGCACCCCTTAGTGTTTATGTAACAGGAGGTTTGGAAACCAGTCACCAAAAATCCTGGGGCCGCCCGTATATGTATGTTACTGTACCTGTCTCTTGTCTAGAGGTACCTATTCTCCAGTACTGTCACTCACTATTAAAAAAGTCAAAAAAAAAAAATTTAAACAATACAAACACACACTACTGCACTTTCTGTCTCCTTCTCTCACATGAAATAAAGTCAATATATTTTTCACCCCTGACAGAAAACCTCTATAAAAAATATTGAGATTTTCTCAACATGTATGTACTATACAGTAAAGTGGGGTGTACCTTAGGGGTTAGCACCTCACAGCATAACACACAACACTAGAGCACAACACACAATGTGGACTAGAGCTAAAACAAATGTTCAATTTGCTTGGATATTTGCTTGTTTAAGTTAGTATTCAAATAGCTCAGTAAGTATTCGAATACTAAGAAGTTAAACTCAAGAAATACGTACCGTAGAGTCAGGTTATTAAGCACGCATGTCTATTATGCGCATATTATTTGTCAAACGCATGTACATTTCTTATAATTAACCCTGGTTGATAAGTGCACATGGTCCAATGAGAGTCTCAACAAAATGAAGCTGCAAACAGGAAGAAAGGGTAAACGGTGCTACAAAAAATGGATCAGTCGTGTAAAAGGTGAAACACTAAAACCAGGGTTATTACTAGCTATATTGCTCTTATTTAGCACAAATCCGAAGCCATTTCTCCACACCAACGAAGCCCAAATATCACCTGGGGACCATGAACCAGTTGTTTTAAGGGGCATCAACATTATCTATAAGACATATGGAGGGATAGTTAAAGTGTCTGTGGATACTTTGACAGAGGTACTTACTGGTCCTAGCTACCAGTGCTTTATACATCCTTGGATGGTCGGATCCATGGATTTTTGACAGAGGGTACCCCTTGGTCCTACCAACCAATACCTTGTACATCCTTGGATGATCAGAGTATCCATGGATTCCACGGATACTTTGACAGAGGGTACTCCTTGGTCCTACCAACTAATACTTTGGACATTCTTGGATGGCCAGAGTATCTATGGATTCCACAGACAGAGGGTACCCTCTGGTCCTACCAACCAACACTTTGTACATCCTCGGATGATCGGAGTATCCATGGATTCCATTGAATACTTTGACAGGGGGTACCCTCTGGTCCTACCAACCAATACTTCGTATATCCTTGGATGGTCAGACTATCCATTAATTCCATGGATACTTTTGGCAGAGGCTACCCCCTGGTCCAATACTTTGTACATCCTTGCATTGCATGTTTGTCATTATTCTTTTGCATCTTTGGAAAGTACTGTAAAGTCTACGGCAGCAGTGGACATGTCTGGTCCCTAGTACACAACACATGGTACAATGCTGGACCCTGGTACACAACACACAGTACAATGCTGGACCCTGGTACACAACACACAGTACAATGCTGGTCCCTGGTACACAACACGCAATACAATACTGGTCCCTGGTACACAACACACGGTAAAATACTGATTGATATCCCTGGTACAACACTGATCCCTAGTACATAACACATAGTACAAAATGGTCCCTGGTACACAACACACGGTATAATACTGGTCACAACACACAGTACAATACTGGTCCCTGGTACACAACACACAGTACAATACTGGTCCCTGGTACACAACACACAGTACAATACTGGTCCCTGGTACACAACTGCACACAGTCCCTGGTACACAACACACAGAACAATACTGGTCCCTGGTACACAACACAGTACAACACTGGTCCCTGGTACACGGTATAATACTGGTCCCTGGTACACAACACACGGTATAATACTGGTCCCTAATACACAACACACAGTACAATGCTGGTCCCTGGTACACAACACACAGTACAATGCTGGTCCCTGGTACACAACACGCAATACAATACTGGTCCCTGGTACACAACACATGGTAAAAGTACTGATCGATATCCCTGGTACAACACTGATCCCTAGTACATAACACATAGTACAAAATGGTCCCTGGTACACAACACACGGTATAATACTGGTCCCTGGTACACAACACACAGTACAGTGCTGGTCCCTGGTACACAACACACAGTACAATACTGGTCCCTGGTATAATACTAGTCCATGGTCTGGGAGTAAGACTCAGGGGCGGATCTAGGATTTATAAAAGGGGGGGCTAACTCAAGGTACTAATCTCTTGAGTAGAGATGTGTGAAGCACACTTCCCAGCATGCAAAGCATGCTGGAACTAGGGGGGTCTAGGGGCATGCCCCCCCCCCCCCCCCCCCAGGAAAATTTTGAAAAATAGATGCTAAAATACTGCAATTTGGAGACATTTCCACATAAAATTCATAATATTTTCTGCCTGTAGATATTCCATATACTGCCTTTAGATTATAGGTATGGCTCTCTAAAGCATTTTGCTAATGGAAAAGTTTGGGTAGGTACAGACAACCAAGTACATGATGCACTCCTCTCACAATTGCACAACACTGAATAAGTGCATGTTAGAATAATAATGTTGAACGTGGAAAATTTTGAAATTTGAACAATACAAGATTGAATCTGAGAGCATTTTCAATGGAAATTGTGTACCTGAATTAAGTATTGCCATACATATTAACTACACAAGTAAATGAATGAAGCCCTTTAAACAGACCAATGCACTTCATTGTATGTATAGGTGCAGGCAGATTTGGAAAAATTCCATAACAGAACCAACTACATGTTTCCAGTGAATGTTCTATTAGAGTAGTTAGCTGACTGCTCTATTAGAGTATCTCGATCTTGTACACCTCTAATGCTGATCCGAGTCCTTGTTGCATAAACTTTAGCATAAATCCACTGATGATACCTTGGAAAGATGTTTATAAGGTGGTTTTATGAGTATTTGTATTATTCGTGATCATATAATTATGCTAAGACAAAATTTCATTATAATACTCAGCATATTGATCAAGTAAAGCCTAAATATGAAGGGGGGGGCTTCAGCCCCCAAAGCCCCCCCTCTGGATCCGCCCCTGTAAGACTAACACCAAAGGACACACCACACATACACATGCAGGTTGCTAGGTCAACACACAAGGTTCTCTACCGAGAAAGTGGACTAGCCATGCGAGACTAAAGATAATATAGGGTTAGCCCTCTATTTACACAATATACAAGTCATCTATGAGAGCAACACACAGTACCATATACACACTCCACACATCACAGAGAAATGCTTACTGGTTCTTGTGATGAAGCAATTCCTATGGTCTAATTAACGCACATCATATGCGCATTAGGTATGACGGCAGGATAACTGATTTTAAGTGCCACTAATGGGCACTAGTTCGAATTAAAGATTTATTATCTTTGAAATTGATGCGTTTAAACTTGAGGACTTGCCCCAGTGCTGTCTTTTCGTAACGAGACTGGTAAGCTGTTTATACTTGTGAGTCTCGATGGTATATGAACATCTATAGATTCTAGATAAGGTTTCCAATGAAAATTTCACTAACTACCAACTAAGTGTTTGTGTCCCTGCATATGGTCCCTGCAAGCATGCTGGAATTATGAGCATGGCTGAACGCTAAAATCTCAGGGACACCTGGCTAGGACTGCCGGTCTCACCTAACGTCGGTATGCAGATAACAAGTAAGCCTGTATACGTATAGTTACTTGCATAATTCCGTGATGTTAGCCCGAGGGGTCCGACACGAGCTGGAATCCCATACAACTCGTTTGGAATCCCTCGGAATCCCACACAAAACCAAGAATCCTGGAATCTTTGGTTAGGGACAAAAGTCTGTAAATTTCAATAGACTTCCGGATACTTTAATAGCGTTTGGCTGGCCTCGAGTTGTTAATTGAAGGGTCGCTTTGAACTTCAAGGTGTTAAATGGTTTATATTATGGATTTTAAGAAAACATAGAGTGTGTAATAACTAGAGCCCAAGCACAAGCACACGAATTTCGTAACCATACCAAGATTATCTTTGCCACTACTCTCAAAGCCAGTCTGCCCCAGGTAGAGCTGAGTTTTAAACTTGCAAATTTGAAGCAAGAACAGAAGGTAAAGTGTGGACAAATTTCAGCGTGGATTGGTATAGCTATATAGAGTCGGCCTGCTAGGGATTTCGAGTGAAATCGAGCTGAGTATCGTCTCACAGAAGTTAGCGAGCTGTCCACTCACTGGTAGCATACATTTTCATGGTTATATATGAGCTTACATGCATATTCTGGCATATTTTGTAAGTTCGCATTTGATTGATTGTCACTAGTGTCACGGCACTTGTACTTGCTTGTTAATTAGGAAAGCAGCATTCTGGATTATCGTCACAATAAGAAAGCTTTCTAACATGTCTTTACAGTATTATTGAGCTTTTTTAGTTGGCTACAAGGTTAGCTAAAACTGGATTTCTCTATTTAGAATTACGTTTGGAATCTGGAATCTTGGGTTGGAATCCAGAATCTTGCCTGAAATTTGGTGGGATTCGGAATCTCGTACAGGATTCTTGAGAATTTTAGAGTCGTGTCGGACCCCTCGTGATAGCCACTTTGTCTTGTACGTGAAAATCTTTTTGTGTGATAATCACACTCAACATGTAACTGGTGTACTGCACTGCTTTAGGTGTGGTGCAATTGGAACTATATATAATGGGAATGGACACGTTATGAATGGATAAGGATGTGATCGAATGTTGACTGTGTTTCTACCTTTAGGTATGGTCAAATGGGAATGCAAGAGACTCAATGGGACCAGACACCTGGGTTGATTATTTGTATCTTTAGTTGTGGTCAATGGGAAACCCAGCTCAGTATAGCCAGCTTTTTATTGGGACCTGGTTACCTAGTGTCAACTGGGAAAACAACCCTCCCAACTGTTACATCTGGGGAAGCTGTCCTTGTCTCATTTCATGGTATTGAGGCTCTTATGGTACCTAGGATTCTGTAGCGTCTCTCTGGACAGTCTGTGATTCACTCCTCCTATGATTTACTAGTCTAGTCCTTACCCCGCACAAGATTCTAGTGCATGATTTGGTTTAAATTACGACCTTTGGAATAGCCGTTTTTCAATAGCCATTTTTCATTACCAGAGAGTGCATACAGTACACAACATGGATGCAAGTGTGTAGAGATATATGTACATGCAGTGCTTGGGCATGTGTACATATCTGAATGAGTGTTGTGGAGCTCAGTACTAACTTATTATGTGCTGTGATGCGCACAACATTAAAGGGGGCCCACTTGATGGTTCACCTATGGGCTAGAGCCCCTCCACGATATTTTAATAGAGCAGTCATATTAAGTTGTCAATACTATCCTTATTGAGAAATACGTTGTTTTATTATATGCAGCTATGCTATGGTGGTGTGGCATCGCAAGAAGACCAAACTTGATGGATAATTCACCTCGAGTATCACTGAACAGGTACAACGTGTCATAATAATGGTGGGGTGATGTGGTAATGGTGTCCTTACATCCTCTGTGATAATGGGTAATCCCTGGGGTTTGGTGACATGCATGTTCAGGCTATCCATTTGTATAAGTGTTTGTTGGATTGTCCCTTGACAAGTTAAGGAGTCCAGCATGTACGTTTCGTTTGTGAATGCATTGCACTGGACCTAAGAAATCAGGGATAGAATTACAAGTAGCCACAAGGTTCCTTTATATATATGCATCTGTATGAAACAATAAATTCTAATGACTGTGACATGCTTATCTTATTGGCCCTTAGGTGGCTGTAAATGTTGATGGCACTATACGTTGGAGGCAGGAGACCACCTCCGTGTGGTGGGCATGCCAAGTAAGTCACAAAGGTGCAATACTTCAGCATGTTTGTGAACTTAACACAGTCTGTTTGCTGCAGACCAGTTCTAGTGCTTCTTTCCTCTTCAGTTGTGTTTATCTTCTGCTATATCTGCTTTTGCATGCTGTCTACTGCAATAAAAGAAGTTTGTATTGGTGGTAGTAATGCTTACTGTTTCTTAAATGGCTGGTGGCTTCTTACATGGTATGGTCACCTGACTGTTTCTCATACTTCATTTCTTTATGCGTATATACTTATTTTACCATCACCACAGTGGTATACTGTAACTTATTCAAATTTAGTATACCCTCCACAACAAACTAAAGGTGATCATCAGTGGTTTACATACAGTACTAGGTGTATAACTACAAAGCTATTTTTACACATGATGTGATACTTCACTTCTCTATGTATGTGACAATATGTCATCACCATGAAATTCTGCTTTCCAAAGTGTTGAAGTAATGGCAAAAGATTTAGATGCCCAATACCCAAGCTTATGCAGTCAAACAATGTATATAATACATATCGATAATAATAACAATGATATTAGTATTTGTTTATGTCATATCACGACGTAGTAATAAATCTGTAGCAATTCGTGAGGGTAATGATAGAGATATTTTGGTGCTGCTGCCAACCACTGTGCATGTTCCTGTTCACTAGCCATCTTTAAATCTTATCCTCCAGACCCTTTCTCCAATTCTGGTGGAACATTCTAATGAAACTAAGAAATTTGCTTTTAACAGAGATTAATGAAGTTATGATGGGGGAGTATTTAATGACTGAAGACTGCATCTGTACATATGTGTGTACAGTGTCTTAGTGCATGTGTGAAAGTGTACACGTGTCTGTTTTCTGTGCATATGTGTAGAAAGTGTGTGCGTGTATGCATGTATGAGTGAGTGCGTATGGTGATATGTGTGCGATACTTTCAGTGTCGAGGTGTACTGATACCACATTTTACTGATACCCCTAATTTTGATGAGATCAACTGTTAATATCGATACTAGACAAGAAACATTTTCCAATTAAATCCTAGACGCGAAACATTTTCCTCTAGAATTGGTAAGGGTGTAATCCGTGCAATTTTGTCTAAATTTAAGTGGTCTACTCTTTAGGTGTGAAAATACAAGTGCTACTAATATTTAACAAGACCACAAAGTGCACTATGAATAGGTAAGAATGTGACTTAATAAATATTGACTATATTGTTACTGCATGGTATGTACATCCTTAGAGTGACGTATGAAATGGAGATACAAGAAGCACTTCACAGTAGTCCAGTCATTTTATGGAAAATAAGGGGTCAACCTTTAACTAATTGCAACACAAGCTTTCTTAACAGTTCCTTGCACAGAAAATTGTACTCTATAACATATCAAAAGTCCTAAGGAATCTCATGACGGGAAAGTGACCTTTTAGTGACCTTTTACAGCCAATTTTTGGCAAAAATTGAGAATTTTGCCTATATTTCATCCAAATATCAACCAAATTGGTCAAATGTGGTATCAAATGAATGGTCTCACTGAAAAGAACAATGTGATACTTATTTGAAGTCAATAGCTCATTTTGTTCAGAAGTTAGAGCCATTTAACTGATCAAAAAATTGGCCGCCCACGCACTTAATTAAATTTAAGGTTTTCACTATAGTAGTGTTCTTTTCTTGACTGGAAGCACACTTTAAGCTGTGGTAAAAGACAAAAAATGACAAAGGAGATTTGTGGCACTTCAGGACTTGACTGTTACCATGGAAACCAGTCTGTACTATTGTTAGCTTGAAGCAGTTACACACTGTATATAGGCCTAACACACAGATCCACCAATTATATTGCAAACTGTACAATTTTGAATTTGCTATGCAAAGGTGGCTAGTATATGGGAAGTTCAAATAAAATTTATATAGCACATTTATGTCAACAAATCACATTCAGCTGTCAGCAAAATGCTCAAAATGCTCAAAATGAGTACACTTTCAAGAAAAGCCATCAAGTTGTTACACTAGGTTACACGTCTGCACTGAAAATTGAAGGTGTTACAGTTCAGATTGATCCCCAACTTCTCTTCCAACGGTTAACTGTAGCAGCAAATGCAACTAATAGAATTGAAGATGTGTTCAAGTATGAGCTTTGCAGCTATCCACCAGCATTGTTTGATTCTTCACTAATGCTTAGACAGCCACAGAAAGCTGCACTAAGTAACGCTATTTGGAGTGTTGTGTCACTAGATAGTCAGGAAATACCTGGAGAGGTCCAATTTGTGCTGGATGGAGGAGCCCTCCTACAACGTGTTCCATGGACACAAGGATCAGCTTATGGGGATATTTGTACAATATACACAGATTATGTAGCAAAGAAATATGGAGAAGCTATAGTTGTTTTTGATGGATATCAGAAGTCATCAACAAAAGATATGGCACACAAAAGGAGAGCTAAAGGACGATCAGGAGTACCTGTTTCATTTACAGATAGTACTAAACTCAACATGAGAAAAGAAACCTTTTTAGCAAACTGTACAAACAAGCAGAAGTTCATTATTATGCTTGGGAAGTACTTAGAAAGAAGAAATTGCAAAGTGTATCATAGTCCAGGAGATGCTGATGTAATGATAGTACAGAAAGCTGTAGAATCAGCCACAGTAACAGACACTGTTCTGGTTGGTGATGACACCGATCTTCTGGTATTGTTATGCTATCATGCCTGCTTAAATTCTCATACCATATTTTTCAAACCTGAGCCAAAAAGAACCACCACCAAGAAACTTCGAGTATGGAACATTAGTGCTGCCAAGAAGAAACTTGGTCCTGAAGTATGTAAAAATCTTCTTTTCCTTCATGCTATACTTGGATGTGATACTACTTCACAACTGTATGGTATTGGAAAAGGTGCTTCCCTTAAGAAGTTCCGGTCAATTCGAAACTTTCAAGAGCAAGCAGAAGTATTTTGCACATCATCTGCTACACCGAAAGAAATAATTGCAGCAGGAGAGCAAGCTTTAGTGGCAATGTACAACGGAAAACCAGGAGAAACATTGGACTGTTTACGCTATAAGTGTTTCTGTGAGAAAGTGGCTACGAATAATACATTTATTCATCCACAAACTCTACCTCCTACTTCCGCAGCTGCCAAATACCATAGCCTACGTGTGTATTTACAAATACAGGAGTGGAAAGGCTGTGGCAGAGAATTTCAGCCACTTGAATGGGGGTGGAAAGAGTGTGATGGGACTCTAATGCCATTGTTCACTGATTTACCACCAGCTCCAGATGACCTACTTAAGATAATAAGATGTAATTGCCACACAGATTGTAGCACTATGAGGTGCACATGCAAGAAATATAATGTAAAATGTTCTCCTGCATGTGGCAATTGCAAAGGAACAGCTTGTACCAATGTTGATGGTGTGATTCTTGAAGATGATGATAATTGATGTAGACTTTGGATTATCCTTACAGAATTTCTTAGGAATTTATGCTGTTTTATATAAGTCATAAGTTTACATTTATATCAGAGCTTATTACGTACAATCTAAGAAATTGCTATAATATTATTATTTGCTGAAAAATTACCAGTCTATATGTCACAATCATGTTAGCATCAATTCAAACACAAATTTGGTTTCCATGACAACAGACCAACGCTAAAGGCTTCTTAGTTACCCCTTGCTATCAATCATGTTTATTACCATAATCAAATCATGCATTTCCAATGCTACATCAAAACACAGTAGCCAGACAAAATTAATTAAGTGCGTGGGCGGCCAATTTTTTGATCAGTTAAATGGCTCTAACTTCTGAACGAAATGAGCTATTGACTTCAAATAAGTATCACATTGTTCCTTTCAGTGAGACCATTCATTTGATACCACATTTGACCAATTTGGTTGATATTTGGATGAAATAGAGGCAAAATTCTCAATTTTTGCCAAAAATTGGCTGTAAAAGGTCACTAAAAGGTCACTTTCCCGTCATGGGATTCCTTAGGACTTTTGATATGTTATAGAGTACAATTTTCTGTGCTAGAAACTGTTAAGAAAGCTTGTGTTGCAATTAGTTAAAGGTTAAATCATAAAATGACTGGACTATACCACATGCACAGCAACCCATCCGAAAAGAAAAATTCTCGCTTACAACATGTTGACGTCATGCGAAACATATAGATATGTTTGTGCACGAATCTCCGTTTCCAATCTAGTTGGAAAGTATACTGTATCTATGGTGTGTGCATGTATGATGTATTAGTGATTCTTACAATGTGTAATTTGCCTAAAGCTC
Organism: Dysidea avara; assembly: GCF_963678975.1. Classification (NCBI taxonomy): domain Eukaryota; kingdom Metazoa; phylum Porifera; class Demospongiae; order Dictyoceratida; family Dysideidae; genus Dysidea; species Dysidea avara. The sequence goes on along the minus strand of NC_089279.1, from coordinate 27,972,497 downwards.
AAAATCTACAGTGTACATGCAGTAAGAGAGAAAACTATCTGATTCATCAAGATGTTCAAAAACACATGCACAGTTACAATACATCTAAGACACATGCGACAATACTACTGTACAAAAAGCACAGTATAGGCATGACATGCAAGGAAGCTATAAAAAGAAAAGGGGGATACAGGACAAAGCACATAAACAATTAGACGAGTCAAGTTTAATCTTTAGCCTAGCCCAACCCAACTTCCACACCATCTTAATAACCTAATACTTCTGCTAGCTTGAATATCCTCAATTTTCAATTGAGTACTGTCAACTGCTTGTTTAAGCTGCAGTTGACCATCTTGAGCACTCACAAATGCTTCTTTAAACTCATCAAATTTCCTCTCAACTGCTTGGTTAAGTAGATCACGATCATGATAATATTTCCACACTAGAATACCCGCAACTCCAATGGATAATCCACATACGGAAATTCCAATTAATACACGTCTATTCCACCGAGCAGTTTCTTCAATTCGCTGTAAACGATCATCAAACTCAGCATCTTGTCCGGCATTCATTTCTTGTAGCGTTAGTTCTAAATGATGGCAACAACAACTCGGATAATTGCATGATCTAATATGTACGTATTTTGTCCGATGTGATTCAAAGAAATCTAGCTACATGCCTATCAGGTTTATATTATCAGGTTCAGCGCTTAGCTAGCTAGCTATATAGCTAAGCTCCTGATATTAAGACCTCACCGTTTTTGAAAAGTGTCGGTGAATCGCGTCTAGCGTTTCTGTTTCTTTCTTGGACCAGGTAGATTTTTACACGTAGCGTCTGTCGTGGCGTGTCTGTACCTTCCTTTCTTCGAAGAATAGTTATCTGAAACGGAGCTCTGTATTTTATGGTATTGCTCAAACTGGCGCTATAGTCTCGTGCCCATACGGGCTAGCGCTAATTCCGCATTAGCGCGAGCCCCGCTGGGCATTGCATTAGCGTGAGCCCCGATGGGTATTGCATTAGCGCGAGCCCCGATGGGCACGAGACTAGTGGCGCCAATGTCTTGACTTTGAACTGAGGTTGACTGAGTGTGACCATAGATTGTACATACCTATGTTGTGACCTACTGATTAATTCCTCATTAAATGGACGCAGTGGTGTTTTCAGAATCAGCCACTCCGAGAAGGCGGTCAGTTCGCTTACAGGTGAGAAAGAGCAGCATCGTTTATCGCTCGAATTAATTAACCCACTTCAACTCTACATAGGCCAACTCGATACAGGATAGTGTTAGTAATTCTCAGAAGCGGAAAACTGCCACCAGTGCAAGTAGAACGCCTAAGAGACACAAAAGTGATGAAGCAACTGTCACTCCTTTAAGGAAGAAGGGCAGTACCACACCTAGCAGCTCCAGGCAAGCCCCTAGATCGCAGACTAGGTCTAGTGGTATGAAGGGAGGAAGCAAAACTGAGAACCACCGTCCTGGAAGTTATGGTATAGCACAACTGTCAGATGGTGATTTGGTGAGTAGTAAATAGAAGTCTCATAAATCCAGGCTGCTGTTCAGTGTGTGAGTAAGCACATCCCACACACGTGTGTGTGCATGCGTACACTGAGAGGTGTGACACATTCACAATCATGTATGTAACTGATTGATAATATGATTTTTCAATTCGAAAATTTAAGCATGGGATTGCCATAGTGTGATTTGTGATGTTGTTAAGTACTGGGTTCTGAAGGACAACGTTTAGCAATAGTTGGTCACTTGTATTGTTTAGTTCGTGACTGGTTTTCGATCAGTTCTGTTGATTAGCATGGGTAGAAATTGCTCATGATTCATATTGTATACACACACGTACACGCATGCTCACACACACACACACACCTGTAGCCTGTAGCTGCCCATCCGAAGATCACAGTACCCTTGGGTGGGTAAACCCCCCTGGATAGGATGACACGCACACACACACACACGCGCACACACACACACACACAAAAACACACACACACAAAAACACACACACACAAAAACACACACACACAAAAACACACACACACAAAAACACACACACAAAAACACACACTTACAAAATTAAAGAAGCGGTTTCAACTTTGGCTATACACACGCACACACAAACACACACACATTTACAAATTAAAGAAGCGGTTTGGCTATGCAGGTCTACTATATTATATGTATTTGAGAATACAAGAATGCATTGAATCACTGGGTTTGATTGTATCCCATGTAGAATTCCTTATTGCCTGAATCATATGGACAGACCACCATGAAATTGTCGAAATATTTTATACTATCCTAAAACTTGGTGGTTAAGATTATGAGGTTGTTTGTGAAATTAATGAGATAGTTGGCATTAAAATATCGAGAGAGAGAGAAAAACAACAGTTCAATGTTGTAACTTTTAAACAGGGGGTCCACACTCAAACTAAATAGTGATTTTCAGTGGAGTCCTATGAACAAAAGAAGAAGAGTACAAAACACAAATACAAATTCGTTGACCTATGTAGATTAAAACCTTAGGGCAATAAAATATTTTTGGTGAGAAATATGACTGAAAGTAAGTCATATATACGTACTCGTGTGTTCTGTGCATATTGACTTAAAATTATCTTAATGTATTGTGTGTGCAGGACTGGGCTACCATGATACCTCCCCAGCCAAAATTTCAGTTAGCTAGAACACCTCCAGTGAAAAGGAATGATGATGGAGTGAAAGCAAATGTAAGTCATATACCTAAGATGACTAAATTTAGCGATATACTAAATTTAGTGATTTAGTGGTTTTGGTTTTCGCACTAAATTTAGTACACGCTAAACCTGCAAAATTTATGCTTAATTCATTACATCAATTCACAAATCCATAAAATTGCTAAATTTTGTATGTGCTAATTTCGCCAATATACAAAATTGCTAAATTTAGTGTATTGCTAAATTTAGTTACCTTAAGGTTTTGTGTTTGTAGTACATGGGTAGTTGTAGTGATAACTCACTTAGGAGCCACCTCTTTAGTAGACTATAGTGTTGCACCGATAATCGGATCGGTTATCGGAAAAACCATATAATTTATCGGCTGTGTTTTTTTTGCATATCAGCACCAAGATGAAAAAAAGCAGCAGATACAGATATATGTATTTATTTAGAAATACATGCTTGTGTGCACCAAATGATGTTTACAAATGCATTGACTTGCATTTCCTCTATTACAATATTATTATCACTGCTTCAGTGTACTGTCAGCTGTTGTTGTAGCAATTCTGCCACTATTAACAAGCTAATTTGGTCCTTTAAAATCAAATTTCTAGTAAAAATTGCTACAAAATAGACATGCTGTGCTATATTGGATCGGCTACGTTTATCGGTTTGAAAATATTAACTAATATTGGTTATCGGAATATCAGCAAAATCTCATCGGTGTAACGCTAGTAGACTATCTCGATTGTCGATCCCTCCATCCTTCCCTCATTATCTTGTGGTACCATAGGAGGCTGTATTATTGTAGTCTTACTATATCAGCTGTAGCTGTCATATATATGGCAGTATGGAATTGTAATAACTCATAGTTACTATCAAGTTGAGGAAAAATTTGGATTAGGCCATACCTACTTGAAAAGTTGCTGCATGGACCCGACCAACCCAATTTTGCACAGAGTATAATTAAAAGATTAACTATGGATAACGTGATGTGGAATTTAATTTCTAATTGATTACGATACTCTAATAGAATGGTCACTGTGTGAGCTGCTCTAAATTTTAATCTCTTGGCTTCTCATAGGAATAAACAGAAAACACATACACTGTAGTTACAAATTTGCCCCACTTCCTGATGAAAGAAATCTATGCTATGCAAAAACATTGATCTTTAGTGTGCTATGAATGTGGCTACCAGCGACATTTATACCTGATTAATAGCTATGTGGTGTATGAAATGTTATATTTTTCTTTTTAATATCCAACCTACCTACTGACCCTTTTTCTTGTAACAAGAACTTTTCAAATAGGAATGGCCTTAGGGAAAATAAAAGTAGTGAGTCAAGGGAATAGCTAAAACATATGCTGTAGTATTTAGTATTCATTAAACTAGAAGTTTGTAACCACAAATACTCCTTTAAACTGGTATGCTTGCAGTTCAATATGTATTTGTGCATACACAGTATATCCCACTTTTACATACTATATTGTGTACAGGCTGGTGATGACAGTAATACTACTCAACAACAATTGAGGGAAGTGTCTAGTAGTGAGCTAAACATTGCAGCTGGTAACACTGATATTACAACAACATCAACTGCTACCCTACCAGTCGATACTAGTGTAGTAACCAGTAAAGAAGCAGCAGTAATTGATAGAGTGGATGATGTAGCTGAAGAAGTTGACATCAGCACAGTCACCAGTTGATGTTGAAAATGTTAGTGATGTTGTGGTAGTGTGTGATGATGGTGCTTCTGCTGTCTCTAATACTTCTGTTGTCTTCCCAATTTACAACAAAGGTTTGTAGATTGTGTATGTTGCTGCATGTACGTATATGTGTGTGTGTATAGCATAAATATGTATTTTTGTCTATGTTATTTACCACGTACACACACGTGTTCACCTCAATCTCATCTTACCAGACAAGGCCATGCTACCAGCCACTCTACAGTGTACAGATAATGACCTAGCCTACCTGGAGAGGATGGCCAATGTCAAATTATACAAGGAGCTAACTGTAAGTACCAATGATGTGCTAGTGTAGTGAAGTGTTGTTTATACTCTCTTATAAATAAACATTTTGTATTGGTTCCCCTCTATAATATGTTGTTTACTTTAAGACTCTTCTTCCAGAAGCTGGAAATTGTTACAAGTCACAGATTATTCTGTGTGGCCAATTCTGCTCTTTGTGGGGTATTGTTTATCTAATTACTAAATGTAAAACGGCTATCACGAACCACAACAGTGGGTTCATAATAAGGATCACCTGTTTTTTTGCAAAAAAGTCTAATAGAACGCACACCTAAAAGCCACCTTTAATAGCATCCTTCGCCTCAAAACAACCCTCTGGTGGTCGCACAGACAATTTTCTTTCTATAATTTTCCTTAGCCATGCGCCATATGGTGAGAATATTTTGCCATTCGGTGAGTACATTTGAATTCCCCCTCCTCCAATGAACCAGAAAATCACCCATAACTTAGTTGGGATATATAATCGACAGGTTTCACTATTGGTGGCTAAATATTGAGCAATACTCCACTTTCTGTTGTTAGTTCTTCAGATGTGAGTTGTTCTCTGTTTGAACATGTGTCCTTGTGTTTGGGATGATCTTGGTGGTTAACTCTTAAAGTTGCTTGTATTTTTTAATAAAAGTGCACTGAAAATGCATAGGCCGATATTTCTGGTGTATTGCATGGCTGTAAACAAAGCGCTGTAACTTCCATACAGTAATGTCTGTAAGCACTAAGGCTACGCAATTTTGCACCATTCTGTTTGTAAGGAATAAAACAGTACATAGGGTTGGTAAAAGCATAAGGCTAAAACTCACCATGAATACAAGCTGTCACAACAAATTATTACATACCTTCAGAAAACATTTAATAACTTCTTCACAGTGTGTCCTATGGACAACTGGTCAATTTTCCATTCAGTTACAAATCTCGCCATATAAAGCTCACACGAATCAAACATCATGTGTGTGTGAAGTAACAGGAAATACAGTACTGCCCAAGCGCAACATCGCACTTGCTTGCACACGCAACTTTGCTTGAGATTTTTTAAAAATTGCTAATTAAGGGGCGTGGTAACTGAGGGGCATGATAACTGTTTCACTCCTGAGACAGTACAACCATACAGTTGGAAAGAAAGTTTTTAATTTTCAGGCATCATTTGTTTACAGGACTACATGACATTAGATATTCTCCTCTCCCATAATATTAACTTGTGCTAGTCAGCATAGTGCTAAAACAATAGGTTTTGAAATCCTATTAGCATACATACACAGGTTTTGTTTATAAACCCACTCCCACAATCAATTATTCTATGTTCTGTTATATAAATCATGGTGGTGACTGCTGTTTATGATATATTAGCTTGATTTTTTATGAGGTACAAGAATTTTTGAAGGTATTCAACAAACTGTTGATAATACCATTAACAACAATATTGTGTTTAAACAAGGTTCAAATAATGACAGTGTTATGAAAGAGTTCATGACTCGAGTCTCAGTAAAACATTCACAAACACATCATGTGCTTGCTTTAAAAAAAAAAAAAAAAAAAAATTATTTTATTAAAGCTTTACAGCACAAGTGCTGAAGGTCTGTAGGACACCAGGTCCTACAGCCTGCTCAAAGACACTAGACACAAAGACAGTAGTTACGTAAGGTGTGTTTGAAAAGTTGCAGGAAGGAGAAAAAATCCATGGCTGGACCTAGGTAGCCTCGAACCTGCAGCCATCCGATTTACGCTCGAACACTTACAGGAGTCTAGTTTTTGTATACAGTGGAACCTCAGTTATCCGAACCCCTTGGGACCAGGGGTGACCCATAAGTCTGAAAAGTCTGTATCTCTGAAACTGTGTATAAATAACCTAAAAAAAAATGAAGAAAATTTTTTTAAATATCAGTATTTTCAACAACTCTAATAGAACAGTCACTACTCTAATAGAACAGTCATTTCTGTGGTTTAGTTAACCGAGAATCCAGATAAGTGGGGTCCGGATAACTGAGGTTTCACTGTATATGTAGTTATAATTATTTCCTTTTTTGTTCCTTTGCCATTTCTTTGACAAAGCTATAGTCATAACCAAGTGTCCAACACACACTGAAATTTTTGTATACCACTCAGGTGAATCAAAAATCACTTTGGTAAGTTTAGGGAGTAAGGCTTCCATGATGTTGATATCACTAAACATGATTGATTTCAAACCTTTCAAGAAATGGCATGTAACTTTGTTAGTGTCATTCTACCAAACGACTGTGAACAGTTTTGTTGTTTGTTCATTATAGAATGAAACAAACCTGTGATATCATGGTAACACTATGCCACAAATCTGTGGACATGGCCAATTCTGCTGTTTGTGGGGTACTGTACATGTACAACAGGGAAAATTTCACAATTACCCAGCTTTAACAAATTAAAATTTGACGATAAGCGAGAAATGACACATCAATGACACATCGGAATACTGACTTTTGAGGTGCTTATTGAGTTAAAATGTGAGGAATGTAATCACAATTCATCAAATTTTTCTTTTGTCAAAATTTCTGTTGTATGGTAAAATTTAAATGGTATACAGGGAGAAGAAGAGGGTGGCTAATGTCATGTAGTCTTATAACAGATGATTGCATGAAAATTATACAGTTTCCTTTTTGCTAACGTATAGTTTTGCGTTTTCCTTAGCCCAGGTGGAGAAGGTTCAAGAGCATTTGAATGCTTCCCTTGATCTCTCCCCACGTCAACAACACTTTTCTCTATTACAAATCACTTAATGAAATGCATTGCTACTATGTCATAAGTGTATTAACATGGCAATTTAGGCAGACTTCACTGGTTAATGTACTTTACATGTGTACAGACATGCTAGTAAAAGAGTAAAATATACAAAGAAGCTCTAATAAAAGTGTTAAAATACCTGTGTGTCATTTTGCTCGTCCTTCTTCACTGTATGGCTCAAGATCTGCTGTTGTTTTTCCTTTTTTTTCTGTTTACTCTGAGAATTAGATTATCTAATAAAATCACCCATTACTGAGTGAGGATACATACACAATTTCCTTCATAGTTTATAGTACCCTTGAAGATTACTTGAACTTCTAATGACATGGTAACAAAATAGTAAATACCGAATGATGCTTCACTTTTTTAAAATTTCAAACATGAGTTGTTTTCAAAGTTTACTACAGCACTGCTTAACCCCTTCACCGCCAAATTTGTAGAGGCTCCAATCTACTGTTTCTAAACTGCTATAACTTGCACACCATACCATATAATCCTATAAAACTATATATCAATTTACTCGCTATAGAACAAGGAATTCGATTATGAAGTTGTTGTTTACACAAGAGCAACCACAAATCCATTATATAACTTTAAAGTACGAAAATCGATCTAAGCGAAATTAAACATGAAATTTCACTACTTTACAGGCTAACACTGTTTATAATAACACAATAAACATCACTAACCAGTTTACAGTTGAAGCGATTATCTCTAAGTCTAGTTTTCCAACATTTGAGCAAGTGCGCATGCACATACAAACACGAGGTCACTGTTTCGAGGCATACAAAAATAGCAACACCCCACTCCAACCTATATAATCCCTCTCCTTACTGTTTCTCTTTATTAGTAGTGCCATTATCACGTTGAAGAATTGTCTACAACGCTTGTTATCAACGTTCCGAAAGTACGCGATTGCATCATCTAACCACGCAATAGTGTGCGAGAGACCGGTTATCCCTGTTCCCGTTCACTTAAGGGGGTGCCCACTAAAGGATAAGCGTAGGGGCTACTAAAACGCTCAACTGAATTTATAGAGCATTTAGAATGTGATGCTATGAGCATTTATAATCGAAACCGCCATATGGCGGTTGTGGTGGTGAGAGGGTTAATTAATGTGTTTCATGTCTACTTGTGGTTAAACTATAGTAGTAACGTTGAGACACCAATGCAAGTTGCTGGTAAGTAGCTGTTTGAGTTGTTGACTAATAGTTACTGTACAGCTTCACTGTACACAAACATTGACCTCTACCACAAGGGAATCTTGAAACCTGGTGAAAAGCTGAAATGAGTTGCCTCAGCCCAAATGTGATTAAATTATATATATATATCACAGAGAGCCAAAACATTGTTGCTGCCAATCCTGTTGTACACTAATGCCAGTTTCAAGCAGACGTGCATTGAAGAAAAATGCATTGAACTTAGCCATAATAGTTTAACCATACATACGTACATGAGTAACAAGCATTTTCTTCACTAGAGCAATGCATCACAGGCCTCATCACAGGCTTGAAAGTCACTCCAAGACATATGCATGGGGAATAGCCCAAGTGTGGCATGGCATTCTCCAGAGTGTGGCTTTTTGTGCAACCCAAGTGGGATTTTAAGTGCACCCATACATGGCTTTAGCTTTCCCGTGCAACGCATGGTGTCTCATGAAAAATGTCATCCATATTCGAAGTTACAAGTGGACTGTACTGTATTTAATGCCTTGTAGTCCAGTAACAAATGATGCGTGGAAGTTAAACAGCTTCCTCTCTGTGTAATGTGTAGCTCAAATGAAATGATTATGTTTCAATTATTATACAACCAAGTACTGTAGGTAATAAATAAATAATGTTCTTGAAAACTACGAGGCCTAGAGACATGAACTAACCGGGGATAGATTTGCCTGTGAACGAAGGCACAACTGTATAATAATTACGCCTGTTCATGATGATGACCTAAACGTATGTGTAATTCTATGTAACGCCCAGTACCACACCTATGTTGTAATTTCAGATTGCACAAAGGAGAAGATTAGCAAACGGCTGTGAGTGATTGCAGGAGAGCCAGAGGCCACTTTAAACGTAAACAACAAGATTACAAGTATGTTTTGATGTTTCTAAGCTGTTTTTAGGTGGTAAAGTGAGTTCCGAGTCACCATGCAACAGATGCCAGTGGACACACTCCACATGATGAAAACTTGTGCTACTTCTAAAACCAGGCGCCATGCAACTAGCTAACTCATCTGGAATTAATCAACTATTTTATTATGTTGTGCAATAATGCATAATTAATTTATTTTAATTCTCGGATTTCGTAATTCATGAAATTTTGTAATTCTTCAATTACGTTGCTACGCACTGCTAAGGAAGCGCTTGTTAAATAAACTGCTTTTAACAACATATTACGCACAGAAGTATCTTCTAAACTAGTTTGACTGTAGTGTTTTTTTTCCTCAAATTCTCTTGACAAAGCCTCAACGCTGCTCTTTATTTTCATTTCCATACGTTGGGGATATGCCCCCTTTCCAACTGGCTATTGCTGGTAGTCTAGGAGGCCTGCACTGTTGTTTCTCAATTGTGAAATGCCTGTAAAAGCCGAAGGGAAGGTAATTCACACAGTCTGAGGAGAGTCACCACACCCGTTTTTCAGACCGCCGAAAAGAAACCACCTCAAAGCAAAGTTTACCAGTGTGTAAGTTAATACAGACTTCATTTCGCTTTTACTTATTACACGTAAAAGCTGCTTTTACCATTTAATGATTTTGTTCACATGGGTGCATACGGACGAACATAGATAGGTAGATAGATAAGTAGATAGGTACACATACAAAAACAATTTCAATAAACCAGATGCGTGCCCAAAGCCAGCCGAAAAGCTGGCTGTGGGTGCACACCTGGTTTTAAAAAAAGAGTGTGTTTTCGTGCATGTTTACATGATTGTTTGTTTGTTGTGTCTTTGTTTGTATTATTTTGTATACTTCTGTTCATCCTTTACCTGGCTTGCTAGCTGAATTATTTCCATCTCCAGTGTTTCGTGCCAATAATAGACCTTATCTGTAATGACGTTAATTGACAAAATGGTCGTGTTTAGTGTGGGTACTTCGTATGTAGTCACTAAAATAAGCTTTGTTTGCGGATTTCACAACATGGAACTATTGGATAATAAAGGTAAGAGGCTAGTTAGCATAATGTGGCAGTGTGAAATAGTCCCACCAGATGAAACCAGGCTTAAGTTTTGGTATCAACGCAAAACCACGTGCATTTGTCTTATAATTAAGTATGTATGACTCACCTTGCCCCTTGCTGCAGTATGTAAATGTTAACATAGCGAACCGCCATCTCTCCCAATAATCTCTGTACAAAAGTGTCGACACTATCAGCCGCCATTTTGTGCTTTAGCGTTATTGCAGATAAGGTCCATATATTGTTGCATACAGTTCCTCACGATTGTAATTGCAATCACTTATGTTTACTGTATGTGCTACTGTGTATGTGCACCTATTTCTACCCACACACACTGTGCTGGTCATACATTGTTTGTACATGCCCCATTTGTAGATTGTCCTGTTGATGGTTTTACTTGGTTCTATGTACCCCGGTCCTAGATAATATATAGTTATACAACGGCCATGAGTGCTCTGCCTGATATAAACGCACGACCGAAGGCAAATGCATTTATACAGGTAGAGCACGAGTGCATGTTGTATAACTGTTATGTACCACTTACCAAATAGGTGGGGAGAGTCTCACAAGACAGCTGTAACACTTATAAAGGCCAGGTTTCTAACATCGATTGTGGGTAACCAAGCCGGACGTTGCGATGATGTTCCCCCTGCAGTACTGCAGACACCTAAGATATTGAAAGCTAGTACGCTATGGTTTATATCACTAACCTGCATTCGCTGTTCGACTCTCATCATGTAGTGCTCAGCATGCCAGTGTGCCATATAGACTAAGCACCAGACTAATCACCATAGTGATTCTCTCGAGCGAAAAAAAGCAGCTAAATAGACGGTTTAAGTAAACAAAACATAACTACTAAACGATACTAGTCTAATTCTTACTATTCACACTGGCTAAACTCGAGTCTGGTGGCATGACAAAACTGGTTCCACAATCGAACGTAAAGGTTAGTATTATTTAGAATATATTGTTTTATTGAGTCATTGTTGAAGTGGACTACAGTTTAATCTGGGCTAAGATGGCACCAGACTAGTAAGGTGTATAAGTACGTTTATATATATGTAGACTAGAGTTGTGGCCACCCGCATTGGCTTTTTCGATCGCCATTGGCTGCTTGTAAACATTATACGTATTGGTGACGTTATGGCCCACAATCGACCTTTACATGTCGGGCTATAAAAGAATTCAAGTGATCTGTGAAGTGTCTTTCCACCTATTAGGTGAGGTGTTGTAGTGGTCTTCGCCACCGGCACTTGTGCTATGCTGCACAAAACCGCAGCCAGTGCAATATATGTATATTGCACTGCGGTCGGTGCATTATAACTCATAATGCACTCGTTGTGGTCTACAAAACCGCAACCAGTGTGTTATAAGTTATAATGCACTCACTGCGGTCTGCAGCAGTGCAATATACAAATTACGGCATTGGCGGTGCCTTTGAACTGCCCACGCAGAGTGGTACATTATGTACTTATAGCATTATGTCACAGCCTTTGACTTGGAAATCAAGAAGGCTTTATTGACACGTTCACTGTTTTTTAGTGCTACCATGTGTGACATACTATACATGTGTGGCTATGCACTTGTGCCATGCAAAATTGCTGCATGGCAAATGTGACATGGCTGTGTAGCTGTGTAGCACATGTGGGACCACAAATGGAAATGTGAAGTTATAAGTGGACTGTAGTCTCTCCCATAATATTACTTGTACTAGTCGGGATTACTATAATAAATAATGCTAAAGCAATAGTCTATTTGGATACACACACAATTTGGAAAAAAAAAACTACTCCCACAATCAGTTATTCTATGCTCTGTTATATAAATGATGGTGGTGACTGCTGTTTATGATATTAGCTCCTCTGTCTATCAGAGAATTTTTGAAGGTGCTCAACAAACTGTTGATAACTACGTTACATAGAGGGTTACTGAGTAGTGATGCCCCTCTTACAATACTGTGGTTGTGTAATGGGAAGGTCCTGTAAAAGAATTCTGTATGATCTTCAAAATGCTGTGAATAGTTTTGTTGTTTACTCAGTATAGAAATGAAACAAACCTGCGATGGTGCTAATGAACCTCAGATCATGATGTTGTGTGGTGTATTCTTCAGTAGCTAGTAACATGAAGTATTATGCATTGAGCTACTTATAGTTAGCAATGTTTAACAGCCTGTTTACACTAGCTACATATGTATCTAGTTTGAACTGTCTCGAATCAGAGTAATTTCCAAGTTAACGTACCGTATCAAACCGAACTGTGTAAAACGGATATAGGTCTGGTTCTATCTAGTTCACTGCACTTAACCAGTGTAAAAAGTTGCAACCCAGCAGTTCGATTTGGAGTAAAGATTGGAGAATTACAGCTAAATTGGTGACTGTGATGATGAAATGAAGAGTACTGTATAACAACAAATTTTGGCGAAACTAATATTTTTCAATTTGCTATAAAATTGCTGTTGGTGAAACTTTAATTTGGCAAAATGCTCTCACTGAAAAATTGATGGTGCACACAAGTGGTGTAAGGACAAAACGTGCATGCTGTAGTGTACAATCCTTATTGTGCTGAAATTGTATGGGTTCAGTCACTGCATACATCAGTCTGGCTGAGTCGCTTTCATGATTGAATGCTTTAAAGAATATGGGTCAGCCCAATTTATTTTGTGGGCCACGCTTACTTATCAGGATCATTTACTGTCTGTAGGCATACACTCATTTATCAGTGGCTGCACACGAATTCATGTCTTGCTATCTGCAAACTTATGTGGAACGATGCCCACTAATTGAGTACGAGTTCTACTCTGTAAGCCACACCCATTTACATGCATGGTATCATACTAATTTACCAGTAAGGTGTGTTCAAGTAGTATCCACAAAGTTACTTCAACAACTACAGTACTATCAAAAAAGCTTGGACCTAAGGTATGAAAATAATATTGATGAAATTTAAATTTGGCGGTTTGGTGACGAACCACCAATTCGCCAAATTTTGTTCACCGCCAAATTTAATTTATATACAGTATTTAGGTGAAGACAGCCTCAAGAACAACATAAGGCTAAAAAACAGGCTGTAACTGTATAATAGAGGATATGCACTGCCGAATACATTCTAATGAACACGTGATTTTTTCATACGTCATGACGGTGAACGGAATGCGAATCGATTCATTACATGGACGGTAGATCAGTTACGAGCAATTCTTACTAAGTGACATATCCTTGTGCCTAAGAAGTAGTACATCTGGCGAGAAGAAGCTGGCCCATGGCTTTAGTGGCGAGTTCCAGTTCGAACATTCATTCACTGCCCATACTTTTATATGAGTTTTTCGTGACCTTGTGGTAATCGTTCACGACAACAGAAAGTCTGCTTGTAGCTTAAAAGGCGAGTTATACTTCGAGCCGCATTCACTACCCAGTACTTTTATATGGAATTTTCGTAAATCTTCGATAGTCGTTCACCATCAACTTTTTTTGGAAGCGCCGCGCCGCTGATCATTTTTCGTTCGAATAATATAGCATGCATATCCTCTATTTGTGCAGTGTTGTTTGTTACATCAACAAATCAACATGTGACAACAACATGCATGAATTTTTGTGTAAGAAAATTTAGTATCAAACTCTTTGTATGCTCTTCTATGTAGCTCACCTTTCAACATTCTTTAGTTTTCAAGAGTGACTGCCATTACTTTAAACTTGTCATTGTCTGTTATAACATGTTTACACATCATCGAATATTATCTTTGTCATCTGCCAAGTTTGTTTGCTCTTTCTGTAATGAAACTGTAAATACCATCCTTAGTATAGTATAATATTATGTGCATTATATCATTACATGTAAATGGTGCAAGGTGCCTTGTAGCACTAATGTAGTTTGACCAGTACTACATAAGAAATAGTGTTACCTGTAGGAATGTTAAGTGATGATTTATCTATGTAGTTATAACATGTATATATAAGACTAGCGTTAGTAACATTTTGTTCAGTTCAAGACAAATTGTACTGGAGGAGACTGCTCTACGTGGACGTGTTTACTGTTGATGATGACAGCAAGCGATCAAACTACTGGGATGATGTCTATATCTGGATCAGGATTGGATCAAGGGACAGTCATTACCAATCATCAAGACCCTTGTCTTCCAGGATATTTTGCCTACCTGTCCTTGGCTTCAAACTGTTAGCCACAACATTGACCACTCTACTGGCCAGTCTGGTTATTGCCACTATCAAAGCTACAAGAAGTTTGTACAAACCTCACAGCATCTTTATTGCTAACTTGATGGTAGCTGATATGATGTTGGTGCTAATGGGATGCTTGATATCTACTGTAATGATTGCTGGCTTTGCTGTAGGAAAGGAAGATTTGATTGATTGCAATCTGTTCTGGTTTCTGTATGTGCCAGGACTTGTGGTTAGCTCCTCATACGTGATAATATCAGGAGATATGGTGATAACTATAGCTTTTCCTTTCAAGTACAAACAAGCTATGACACCTCGTGTTATTGCAGGCATGATCATAGTTGCATGGATATTGGCAATAATACCATTCGTTCCTATGTTAGTCCATGGTGTGTTGACGGGTATATTGATTTTGCACAGTATGGCACCTGCATTGCCACTGGTAATGCTGTAACCGAGACCATTTTAATTCTCACAATACCGAGCCTCCTTTCATCTCTTGCTGCACTACTCTTTAATGTTTATGTGACCATTAAAGTATACTACATTCACAGAAATGAGAATTGTTAGTGTTCAGCAAATGAAACTTTTAGGCTGAAAAGGGCAAGAATAAAGAAGTACATGAAATCCATTATAGTTATCATGTCAGGAGGAATATTGATTACGGTCTTCGTATCGTTACTGTACCTTGTAGAAACAGCAGTGGTAACATCCCCAGTTTATCATGATGTGATGTACTTGGTCGTTTATCCGAATACATTTTATGCAGTGCCCCTTCTACACCCGTTTGTTTATGGGTTGTATTTTAAGGAAATCCATCAGCCAATGATGAAGAGGATGAAAATGTTGCTTTGTTGTTCGAAGTTCAACACTGCTACTGTTGCCCCTCATACACCAAGGACTGCTTGGATGTGACTGACTCTTACATGCCACATATTATATTAATGTGAAATGTTATTGTAACCATAGCATACCTACCATGTTTCTCTTACTGTAGTAGAAGCCGTGTATCATTGTTAATTGTGGTTAGTTGTATTGTATTAATATGTGACTGTGGGCTTGTGTAATTGCCATTGCCAGCCAACTAAAGACGACCATGGAAGTATATGCCATTGTGCATAAAGTTGTGGTGGGTGGAGGCAAAAGCAGACAAGTATACCTTGTCAGCCATGCATTCCTTAGTGCTGCCATGATATAGAAAAACTCTATATAATATATCACCAACGTTTATATCACTACATGTACGTATATCACGATAAAGAAAGTCTTAAATTTTCAGGCATCATTTGTTTACAGGACTACATGACATTAGATATTCTCCTCTCCCGTAATATTAACTTGTGCTAGTAGGGATTACCATACGTAGTGCTAAAACAATAGGTTTTGAAAATCCTATACACAGGTTTTGTTTATAAACCCGCTCTCACAATCAATTATTCTATGCTCTGTTATATAAATCATGGTGGTGACTGCTGTTTATGATATATCAGATCCGTTTTGTAGTAGGGATAAGAATTTTTGAAGGTGCTCAACAAACTGTTGGTAACATCATTAACTACAATATTGTGTTAGCAAGGTTCAAATAATGAAAGTACTGTGAAAGAGTTCATGACTCAAGTCTGAGTAAAACATTCAAACACATCATGTGCTTGCTTTTTTGTATATATGTAGTTATAATCATTTCCTTTATTTTACAGTTTTGTTCCTTTGCTATTTTTTTGACAAAGCTATAGTCATAACCAAGTGTCTGATACTCACGAAAATCTTGTATACCACTCAGGTAAATCAAAAATCACTTTGGTAAAGTTTAGGGCCTAAGGCTCCCATGATGTTGAAATCACAAAACAGTAAACATGATTGATTTCAAACCTTTCAAGAAATGGCATGTAACTGTTAGTGTCTCCAAAACAATTGTGAACAATTTTGTTGTTTGTTCATTATAGAATGAAGCAAACCTGTGATATCATGGTAACACTATGCCACATACATGGCCAATTCTGCTCTTTGTGGTGTACTATACAACAGGAAAAATTTGGCGAATTCACAATTAATCGGCTTTGATGAATTAAAATTTGACGTTAAGTAAGAAATCACACATCTGAACACTACTGACTTTTGAGGCACTTATTGAGTTAAAATTTGAGGAATGTAACCGCAACTCATCAAATTTTTCTTTCGTCAAAATTTCCTGTTGTATGGTAAATGATATACAAGGAGAGGAGGAGGGTGGCTAATGTCATAACAGATGGTTGCATGGAAGTTACTGCATACATAAATAAAATCACCTATTACTGAGTGAGAATACATGCACAACTCCTTGAATTTCCTTCATACAGGCTGTAGTTTACAGTACCCTTGAAGGATTTTACTTGAAAATTCTGATGACATGGTGACAAATATTATAAAATACCGAATGATGCTCCACTTTTTTATATTTTTAGTTCTTCAGACATGAGTTGTTTTCATAGTTTACTACAGCATTGCTTAATGTGTTTCATGTCTGCTTGTGGTTAAACTATAGTAGTAATGCTGAGACATCAATGCAAACTATTGTGGCATACTAAAGTAAATAGACGTTATCACCTAAAGGTTCCAAACCATATAGATATATAAGCAAAATATATCCGATGTAAATTTCTTCAAATTTGATACCTTAAAATTAAATATTTTACAGTCATAAATGATGAATGCTTGGCAGGACTAAAGTTTGGCTGGCTAAATGGTGAGCCTAAGGAAATTGCTTACCATGAAGCATCCTTGTACAGGCCTAGCCGTTTGGTGCCATCCCTTCCATATTAGATAAATCAGAAAGCAAATAATCAATGTTGTTTTAAAATCATATTGGCTGAATTTGCCAAACTTTTGTCTATCAAATTGCTTAATTAATAAGTTTAGTCTTGCCAAGCTTATGTCATTGACAGTTAGGGTAAAAGTTTGCTTAAGGTAAATAATTATGCATGTCTACTTACAGATCAAGTATGACGATTTTGATTTTCGCATATATGAAAAATCTACTTTGCAAAAACTGGAGAGCAATTTTTGTTTTCCTCCACGGTTTATTGTCAACTACACAAGAAAAGATCCCAGTGCACAGCTGAATTCTAAAATAGTTGTATCTAGTGAAGAAAATGAGTTGATGTTTCATGTTCAATACAATTGTGATCCCATCAAAGGTAAATATATCAATTGTGTTATATAATTTATCCGTTATTTGTTAATCTCTTACAGGACAGCCCATTTCAACAGTCAACTTTCCAGTGATTATGCATCCATCTGATGTGAAACATGATGGTACAATATACTTTATGTTTGCGTACCTCAATGCATGCATGCTTTATGTGTGTACCACATAAGGAATCCTTGGAATCTGTGAAGGAATCTTTTGCACTAATGCTGGTATTAACAATGTTTTTTTTTTATTATTTAGGTGACATATGCCAAAGCTAGTTATGTTGTCAAGGTTCAAGATGCCCCTTAACCAAGATTGGTTCTACATTGGATTGGGTTTAGGAATTCCTCCAGAAAATTTAAATGAGATCAACAAAGACCAAACTAGGTCACGAGATAAGTGCTACCGTATGTTAGAGGAGTGGCTGAAACTTGACAGCTCAGCATGTTACTGCAAACTAATATCTGCTGTAGTAGCTGAAGCAAACTTTACATTAGCTGAGGATATAAGACAAGCGGTCCAAGCTAAAAGGGCAGGTAATTCTCTTACTTAAGCACTAAAATTTCTATACAACGCGGTGAGTAAATGGATGAATTTCATAATAACAAAAGTTGCCCTAACAACCTGCAATATTTGTGGGGGTAAATGTCTGTAGTAACATATTCAAATTTTATAAGGATACCAGTAGCATATACAGGTCATGAGATCTAACATTTTAAAGTTTGTCATTTTTCGATACTTTGTCAATGAGAGGAGGCAACAGTTGTCCAATCACATAGATAATGTGTGGGAAAACAACAAATTCAATTAATGTCATTTCTCAATTTAACATTATTAAATTTTGTAGATGTGAATCTCACAATTAACCTCTCCAAATTTTAAATTGGTGGAGTACATATATCATGAGATACCATATAGCCTAAATATATGAAGGGGCAAATTTTTCGAGGTATTTATTGCAGCAGTAAACAAACAATTAAGAAGTTGAATTTCATTACTGCATACGTCGCATATTACAAGTCATGCTTATAGTGTACAACAGCCAGTATAACTGCTATAGGGCCTTACTAGAAAATATTAAGTGCATATTTTATCAACATTTGCATTTATTGCAGGTGTATTTGAATCAGCAGAAGCAAGACAAGATTTTACATAACCATGATGTAATCCATGCAGTCTGAACAGACTGGTATAGCTATGTTTGTAATAACAATACCACAGCTAGGAGTATTGTTCGCTACTGTAACTGTTCTCAATGCATGCACACCATTTGACAAAGCATGTGCCTTCAAACTGATATATACTATTATAAAAGCCAGGTATACATAATTTACTGCATGTCACTATAATACAGTGCTATGTGGTACTGCAGTTTAGCTAAAACACTTGGCACACATGAATGTATTGTCAGTCAGAAGCTAGTTGTTGTATTGAGCAAAAAGGCATAGCATTACAAACTAATATAGGTTTGCTATAAATAAAGCTATGAGGAATACACGTAGTGTATACTGTGGACAGCACTGCATGTATGTACGTTTTTTTAGTGACCGTCATGAAGAGTTTTCAGTGTGTGAAGTTCACTACTTATTTTTTGCAGTATAACATGACCACATGTACTGTAACACTCCTCCACAGTTGCTGAATAGGAAAACTTGCATCTACAGTACTATCCAATGGGCATACTTAGCCTGCATGCTAGGTATTGTTTACAAATGAAATACACATGGTCCTTTTAAAGGACTTACTTTAGGCTCTTACTGCCATATAGCGCAGACAATATTTTTGAGGTTGAGCAATGTTGCTAGACATAAATTTTTCATGGATTTGCAAACAATTCCAAAATGTATTAGAGAGAGGTCTAATCTTCTCCCTCAGATATTTAGGCTATACAGTAACTGAACTACTCATGATCATGACTGTTACTGATCCCTGTAGTTCTTGATCAGTGCAGCCTATTACCATGATTTACGTATTATTTTGTGCATAAAACTAATAGCCAGCTCATCACAAATTATTTCAGTCCTCCAAATACCTACTACCTTGGTGCACCCCCCAACCCTTGCCAAACCCTGGATCCACACGGTGTGTCACCACACCTGTTACTAGGTATAATTTTCCAAATTGTCAACTACAAAGCTGAAAATTCAATTAATAATTCCGGCACTGGTTATTTGATGCAAGAGTATTGATTTTTGTAGTTCCTGCATGAGCTTTGAAAGACAACGTATAATAACTATAGCAACTACAAACTATACAGCAAATAGCTGCAAGGAAAAGGGAAAATCATCCTTGTAGCTATAGAGCCCAATATGTGACCAGGCCTGCGAAAACAGGGAATGTGGGCACAGACTACACCCAGTCACACTACGGGTCATATCTCAGTGCTGGAACAGAATATTTGAAATCTGTAACTTGCATCATAAAGCCAATTACATTCTTACTAAGAGCTGAAAATTGCATTTCCATAGCATAATGGTATAAAAATGTATGAGTGATGGAAGTTTAACAAAGTGGGGAAAAATCATGTGCCCACATGCCCTATTTTTGCAGGCCCAGTCACATATCGTCATTCCTGTCATTGTATCCATACATGTGTGCCTAATGTACGTAGCTATATAGTTGGATGAATAATTATACATGCACACACACAAAGCCAATACAAAGAAATATAATACTTAACTAATATTGATACCAATAAATTAGAAGAAGAGAAGTAGCCTCCACAACAGTCGATTGTAGATTGTTTCACAGACCACGATAATAAAGGACCTTTTCCCAAAATTGACTGGGAATAAAGAGACGATTGGTATTACAGCAACACGACCAGTTACATCTTTAGAGTATCGATAAATATCTTGTAAATATAATTATATGATGGAGAAAATTTGTGCATGGACTTAAAATCTTGAACAGCAGCATGATAATGTCAATGCTCTGTTAAAGTAAAGGATAATCTTGGGGTAATAGATGATGAAATTTTCTTAACAAACTTGGAATACACTTTTTCAGTCATACTGGTCAATTTAGCAGTAGTAGGACACCAAACAACACAATAATCAAGCAAAGGTAACACCAAAGCAGTATAAAGTACACAGAGCACAGGTGGCAGTGACCCATAGCGAAGAATGGAGGCAATTTAGGATTGTACTCTAGAGACCATATTATAGATGTAAGGTCCAGGATGTAGGGTCAATTATAACTCCTAGGTATCAAACAGAATCTACCTGAGAAAGTAAGATACCTAGGCCTCCAACTGAAACATTGAGTGATTTAATTTTGTTGACTTCCATGAGCTAGCTATGAGTGCAAGCATTAAACTGGATTTGACAACATTTAGTGGTTTATAGCTGTTGGGGACTATGTTAATCTGCTACAAGTTGCATGTGTTTGTGCTCTGTGAACTGTTTTCGTTAAACACCACAGATCACTGGGTGTACTAAAAGTTAATGATCATGATGGTATCTACAAACGTGTGATAAATTATTTACACAGTTTAGTGGCGCTTCATAATAGGCGTGTTCTCCTTCGTCACTGTTCGTGTATGGTGTCTCGGTCTAAATGTAGCCCGTTATACAGGCAGAAGGGTGAATATTAACCGATTGTTGAGAGTTAAATCAATATACCGCCGCGATGTCGAAAACGCACCACACTGGATTCCTCACCGTCTCGGATGGTTCTTTAAGCATTAAGGTGAGTAAATGTTGAAATGTGGTGTATTATTAATAACAATTCCTTTAAAATACGAAGAAAGGATCAAATGATTTGGGAATGTGGTTTTGTCCCAATCTGCATATTGAAGCCCCTCCCCTAATTTCGAGAAGGCCAGAAAATGGGTGATTGCCTGATTCTTCTCTGTGTAGTGTTTCTCAGTTGCATCTACACAGTTTTATTTGTGCGCACGTGTGTGTGCGGATCCAGACTTTTTAAAAGGGGAGTTCCACTCTAGAATTGCAACCTCAGCCTAGCTGTAAGTCGAAGACTAAAAAAAAAGGTCATCACCTGCTGCCCCTCACCTGCTGCCCCTCACCATAGATACCCTCACCAACTATATTTCCTTATTTATAACTCCACACGCAGCCTGCTACACTGCTCCTCTTAAGAATACTGTGACTGCTCTAGTAGAGTATCTCGATAATTAGAGTATCTCAAGTCCCACCCTGGATTCGTCCCTGTGTGTGCGTGTGGGTGTAATAATTTACAATCTTTAATTGAATGGGGTAAATCTCTCAAGTTTGACCTTTGAGTGTGGTGCTTTCCTAGTGTATGGGTGACAGAAGAATTCTCCATTCCTTCCTATTCATGTAATATGATGCGTGTTATCATAAGCTTTACTGTTACAAGTGGAGGTACCAAATGATAATTCTTATCTAAATTTTCTACCTAAAAATACCATGTGTATATGCAGTCACATGAGCTCTAAAAAATAAGTGTTGGACTCTTTGTCCAAAGTGCTTTTAAGAAATAAAGTATGGGTTTCTATGTGCATGGTAACTATAAAATCCAAGTCTGGAATGGTACTAAAAAAATTTCTCTTTATCATGCAGCACATGGATGATGTATTTATGTCTCATTTTTTTGCAGAGATCCAAGCCACAATACTTTGCTTGCTTGCGTGGCAGCACACTTGAAAGAATACGCATTGAGATCTTCAAGACAGAAGATCAGGCCAGGTCTCAGCAGCCTGCTCACAAAGTTATCAGCATTCAGTCACGCAGTACAATTAAAGTGAAGAAAGAGAAATATTTATTTACCATTGGCAACGTTGTCTTCTCAGCACAGTCTGAGGCTGATCTTAAACAATGGCTGACTAAAATCCATGAAGTACAGCCAACTGTGAATGGACTGTCAGAGTATGCAATGCAGACATATGAAGGTTAGTAGTTGTCACTTAACTAGTCCAATGAAGTGTGTTGGATATTGATATGCAACCAGCCAATGGCATACTCTTAAAACCAATTTACTAACAAATGGTTGCATTCCACATGAATTTACTAGTTTTTTCATGTGCTTTAAAGTACTTTGTATAATTAAGAAGTTCTTTTACATGTTTCTTGGTAAGCAACATGACCACTTTATTATACAACACAAAAAGCTCATGGAAATTTCAGAACTGAAATGAAAAAATAATATTGATATTTACAGTAGCTAAATGTTAGGTATTAAAATAGTGGACGTATTGTTAGTGTTGTGTGTGCATGTAAGTCTTGTGTAGTGTCATCACCTTGTTTTGGATGTTCTGTTAGGATATTTTGAGAGCACAATTCTAGTCAGTGCATTAAACAAATATTCAATTGTCTGACCCGACCAAACTATCCTGTTTTTGAAATGAATCACATTGAAAAAATGTATGCTTCAAAGGTAATTTTTTGTGGGTTTCTTCAGTAAACAGTAAAACATGCTCAAAATTGTATACCACTGGATTCACCTGAGTTAGAATATCTTTAGTTTCAGCAAATGTGAGTTATGTGTGTTTGTTTACGTTGCAGTAAAATATAACTTTATCATTGCCGTTTCTAAGCTTGAACAGTCTTTTTACTGGAATCATGGAATATAGGCCAAAAACTATACCTTGACAAATTCCTCTGTTAACGGAGACCACAGTGTTACAAATCCCAACTCCATTGCTTATTGCACTCGTGAATTAAATGAACACCTGTAATTTATTTTCCATATAAGGACTGTAAACTGATTGTTCTTCCTATACTGTCTACCACTGTAACTCCACAGTAGTCACTAGAAGAGGCTGAAACTTCAACAGCCCATTGTTTTTTCTCCTCTAGAAAACAAAGAGTCATTAAAATAATTTAATGCAAACTAGTTGGGTTTGTTGCTCAGCAAGTCACAATTAACAGTTATCTATGCGATTTTCACTGTCTCCATTGTTGTCCCACTAGTGATGACAGATGTTAGGGATGACCTTGGTCCCTTCATGGTCACTCTTCAACAGTCTGAACACTTATCATTTTATGGTCCATGTCAGTTTGAGATACAGCCCAATACTGCTGATATGATATACAGCATTGCCGTCTATGATATGAATCAACCACCGCGGCTTGTAATCAAGTGGCAAATAGATCACCTAAGAGGTTATGGTTCTAGTGAAAGTATATTGAAGATACAAACTGGACGGTGAGTAGTGAATATTATAATACTGTAGAGAATCGTTCTGTCACTTAACTGTGCATTATGTGTAATACAATAATGAGATGAAGTTTATAAACACGTCGTAATAGGTCTTATTCTTTTTCGTAGTCGGACAACAACTGGTGTGGGCCTATTCACCTTTCAGACCCCAGACAGCTATAGGATTCACAGGGCTATGCACCATTGGGCACAGCTGTTGAGTTCTGTTCCATCACGAGATGCTGCCGTGTCCCCTCCAATTTCTCCAATGCATAGAGTGAGTTGCTGCTCCAGATGTTTATGAGATCATGGAGTCTGTCTAAGTTACTAATAATTACAAATTGAGGATTTTAGAAAGTATAATGTATGATAAGTGCTTGCTCTATGTGTAGTGGAAGGCGTTTAGGCTGTGTGGAATTCATAGTTTAAGTTCCCAAGCATACCATTCGAAGCTAAAAGCCTATCAACCTAACCTTTGATCTGATAACTCACCCATCCCATTTGGTTGACAATAATCACGGCGTGTCTAATATTATTAATAAAAGCTTCAACTACAAAACTGCCCAATTTCACAATAAGCTAAATAAGGTAACTTTAGTGCGCAACATCCCAGTTACACACATTACTATGTCAACCTAAGACATTTGTGACATATAACTCAGTTACAGTGGAGTATTCAAATGCCAAAATGACTGTCCAGCTAATGTATGTACTCTGTCAACAGGTGTATGTTCTATTAGAGTAATTGAGCAAAGCTCTGTATTATGATACAGTACTACTTATTAGAGTAGGGTTGCACTTCCTCACAAAAAAAATAACCGGCATGTCACAGCACCTTGGCAGTATTGGCTAGGAATAACCCAAGCCCAAAAGTGCCTTCAGTAAGACCCAAAATGCTTCCAGTAGGTTGCTACAAAACATTTCATTCCTTAGAATTTTCTACTAACTATATAACTGCCTGCCTGATCTTTCAGACAAGCATAACTCAATAATGGCAAAGGCTACAGACTTAACTTTTTTCACGTCACTTCAACCCGACAGGTACCTTTGGCATACCGCAGTACGTACAATGCACACATCATGCACTCATTATGGACTTACCTTTGTCTTTCATTTATCTTTGCTGACAGTGCAAGATGTCATCAGTTCACAGTAGCATATCCCTACATTTGTAACGGTTATCATCCATATTTTCCATAGTGTGTTTTTTGTACTGTTCTTTGTTTGTAGTGCTATGTAACAGGCTGAACATAGCTGATAATGAAGCAGAATAACCACTTTATGTTTTGGCAATCACTTTAAAGTATGGTGCCATTCTTTCTTTTGATGTGGTATGTGCTGGTTAACCAGTTGTAATTATGTTACAAAAAATAAACCAACAAATACTAGAATTTTAACTTTGATTAGGGATTATGGAAATAAAAGTGGTGAAACATGAAGGTGGTTGCCTACACCTGCAGATATACTAGTGGGCCCTAACTCAGTAGACTGAAGTAGGGATTAAATGTTCACTAGTATATTATCTTCATTGATTTTGTAGGTGACCTCCCTTGTTTCACTCACTACTTTTTATTTCTATTACTTGTATATAGTTTTCCCCCATTGTTTATTATGAATAGGAGGAGAGTATTGAACTTCCACCAAGACCACTGCTGAAGCCACCAGAGGGACGTCTACAACAACCCACATTACCCCTACCACCAAGGGTCAAGCCCACCTATCAGGTATTAAAATCAATAGTGTATTGTATGCCTCCTGACATAACTGAGAAGTTAGGAATGCATTACTTTTTGTAAATACATTTATAGCCACTGAATAAACCACCTGCACAACTCCCAGACACATATGAACCAATGAGACAACAGTCACTAAGCAAAAACAGTAGTGATACTTTGCTGACAGGGAAACCACCAACCTATCAAACCTTGAATGTGAATGACCAGAAACCACAGCCAACAGTCTATGAATCACTAAATACCAACAGCCGTGATCACACAAAAACTGCAAATGTAGGCATCAGCAGTGGCACAGCACCTCTAATGCAATCTGGCACGTACACCTCACTGGAGGCAAGAGATGTCAAACAAAAGGCATATGAGTCTATAAACCGTCCTGCTACTACTGATGCTACATATGAGGGAGTCCATAATGAAACATCACTTCAACCACCAACTGACATGGCGGGTGGTTATGCATCACTAGGTGCAAGGGATCCAAAACAACAACAATCATATGTGACTATAAATCGTAGCAATAATTGACTAAAGCTATGCTACTGTAAAATAACTTTTTTATTTTGAAATAAATGGTTAGGTAGGTGTAAAATGATTTTAATGTTTCAAAGCTTGTATTATAACTTGGCCTGTTAATCAATTTCTGTATTGTATTGGTTATATGTAAATATATAATTACTTACTTTCTTTGAAGGTCAGTCATATATATCACAGTGCTTTAATTTGTTGTTGACATACCATATAGCTGAGGGAGAAAATTTTGAGGTTTTGGGAGTTAACAGCAAAAAATTTGTCCTTGAAATATTTTGACCTCCAAAGAGTCTAGGATTGTTTGCAAATCTGCAAAAATATATATATTATAACATTGCTCGACCTCAAAAATTCAGCTATATGGTAGAACATGTTGAATAACTTTGCAACCACTTAAAAACAAGTCGATCTCCTTCAGAAACCACAGCTTATAGGCTACTTCTGGTCATTGTGACATGAGGACCTGTAACTGCTGTAACAAGATTGAGTTGCTATTCCTTAGTTGTCTGACCATTACATATATATATAGAACTTGTCTGAACAAAGTAAGTTTTACCAATGTCAAATCTCAGTGCATTTGATGAATCTAAACATCCTATAATAATTATAAAATAAAGATAACATGGCATATATAACATAATCACAAATCTAATGGGGTACGGTTACTTCCATTGTAGCCATAGCGGCCATCTATTTTGCACTAGTTCACTTTCTACAGAGTCAGTAGTTGATAATGGCTTCATTTCCCAAGGCAGTGGAGGCTGGGGGAGTATGCCCATTGCATCCTCCATTGATACAGCACTCAATGTTTCATCATGCTTGCGGACCAACAACCCAAGATCGTCCAGGTCTTGCACAGCCCTTTCGGCATCGTATGATACAGCACAATTAAACTTCTGATTCAGCCAATCCTGTACTGCAATCTGTAAGCTGTTCAGAGTGTGGTAGTTTAGTTTCTCTGAGCTAAAGATAACCTTGGGATTATCAGGCCTGTTTGGTAATGCCAAAAGGAAGGTGTATGCAAGTAGAATATCCTTCACCTTGCTCTCTCGTATCACATCGTTGGCTGACATGACTCCTCTCCAGTTATTAGCAACACAATGGTGATACTGTATTGCGGCTATACGATGTACAAATCTATTGCGTCCACTAAAGTAGTTTGTGACAGACCATCCACCAGCTGCCAAGCTTGTAACTATAATGGCCCAAAGATAGTTTGACTGGTACAGGTAAGTGAGACCAGCTGCTGATGCTCCTGTCAGTGCTGCAATCTTTATGAGCCACTTGTTAAAATCAGCCATTTTCATCAACCCAGCTGGAAGCAGACCTAACAGTTCTTCTTTAGGCACCAACTTATAGTGCTTCACCCAGAGTTTCTTCTCTGACTTTCGACGGACAGCAGTAACAACATTTGTATATGGGAGTGCTACAGGCTGCCAAACATAGCTAAATGCTCTCTTGTAGAAAGGCAACGATTTTCTATTTTCCTTCTCTTCATACATTCCTCTAGTCCATATCTTAACATTTTCATATTTGGCAGCATTAGTAGTGACACAGATACCTCCATGTTGATTTCTGTCTGTGAACAATGAGTTGAGTGGGACTTCAACAAACCCGCCATGCTCTAAGATGCCACTCATCCTCTGCAACATTTCATGTTCAGCATCTAAGACTTCTTTTCCAGTCAGTGGCTGCCTCCTGGTCACTTCTTTGTCAGGGTCGATTACATCATACAGCTCCTGCCAGTAAATATGTTACTTATAAGGGAATATATTCTTACAAAACAAATTTTTCCTTATTTATAAGTCACATTCATTCTCTTTTTGAAAAACTACAGATTATGCAGTATAATACTTTAGTCCCATCTTCGGATACTGATTCAAATAGCCCCCCCTACCTCCTAAACCATGTGCTACCAGCTGAAGGTTGAATACACTGGGTTACATGTTTGTATTCAAGCAAACATTATGTATGTAGCTTCCAAGTATTTTCTTGGTTGTTGAGACATTTCTAGGCTGGAAATGTTATGTAAGGCTCCTTTCAGACCAAAGTATATAACTTTAACAACTTGTGTTGTACTGATGCAAGATGCAACATTTAAACAAACTACAAGCTATTGAAACTAAATACTCATTGTCACACACACACCCACACGCACACACAATGATTTATGTATGTAGCTACCAAAAAATTTCTTCGCTACAGTAAAGAGTCGATTATCTGAACTAATATGGGGGAAGGGCGTTCGTATAATTGAATAGTATGTAAAATCATACACTTCTTGACAAAATACTCTTCAAACGTTTGGATAATTTGACTCTCCACTATATTTGTTGAAAGGAATTTCTAGGCTGGAAATGTTATGTAAGGCTCCTTTCAGACTGAAGTAAACAACTTTAACAACTTGTCTTGTATAAGTACTGTTGCAAGACAGTTTTAGATCATGGTTTTGACTCCCAGGGCTAGCCTTCTCATAGGTCCCTACTGGGATAGCACTTGATATATAAACCTTTGATGGCGATAAGTCAATGTTCAAGTAGTGGTTGAATGCAGAGATCTCAGATCCCGGCTGTTGTGGCTCCCTTGGTGCATGCCAAGATTGCATGTTGCAGGGGATCAAGTTACCACTGGGTCTGGGATTTTTTTCTGCATTCTTCACAGTTTTAGACACATGTTTCTGACTCCCGTATTTACAGGTCTAGCCTTCTCGCAAGTCAATAGTGGGATAGCATTTAATAGAAGATGCAACATTTAAACAAACTAAATACTCATCACACACGCACACACGCACCCACACACACAAGTTATGATGAAACCACTCAAACCCCATGCATGCCCATTACTGATCAGTACCACAGTATACAACAACTGAGGCATTTTCTATTTTCTAGAACAGAGGAACTCCCACTATTTTTCTAGAACTTTGGGACCATGCTTGCATTTATTAGAGAGATGCCCTGATTTTTTAGGGATTCAAGTGTGTGTGCACACTAATACAAGAGTGACATGGATAAATTCAGTGTTTATGTCCTTTTTGAGGGACTCTACCATCTAGTAGCTTCCTTTGATTATATAAGGGTACCAATACTGACTAACTGCTTTAAGTATCTGGCTGAATATTATCTGTGCATGTTGTTAAATTCAGTAGCTGACAACACGGAAAACAGTACCGTTGAGGCATATGGTTAGTGTCGTATGACAGGATTGTTTCCCATTCTTTACCAGAATGGGAAATTTATATCACTAGCTATTTTATTTTCCTACTTAGTAGTCAGAAAAACACCTACTCAGGAAATGTGATCTGGACAAACTCAACAAGAAGCTTGCCAAAGGAAAAAAGAATTAGTCAACCAATAGTGTTGGAATACTGCGACAACGTATGAACATAGATGTTATACAGCCTACCCTCTGTACAGTAGTGGAGGGAAATAGTAATGGTGAGTGAACATTCAAAAACGCCACTTTACCTTCAATTCATTCACTTCAGAGAAGCTCTTACGGTACAGCAGTGCATCTACTGCCGACACAAACGATGTGAGTTGCTGCTTCTCACTCAAGTACAGAAACTTCTCCTTAGCAATTAGATGTGACAGTAGAGTATTTTTAGACACAGGAATGACTCCTTTAGCTGTTGTGACACGAACTAGTGATTTCCCATTCGGTGCAACTTCAGTGGGTTTAGGAGTTTGTAGCGAAGTAGTTCTAGTACCTCCTGCAAGTTTTAAAACACCAGAAAGGCGACTTCTTAGATTCTTATACTTTGACATCGCGCACGGCGCAAAAATAATTATTTTTATTTTCAAACTCCATATAAATTTTCTGTGCGCTTATTACCATAACACCGGGATAAATCGCTTGTGGTAAATTTCGTTTCCCTTTGTTTGAAAGATCGAGTAACGAAAACTTGAGTTAACAATGGTTAGTGGTACTTAGTAATTGCGACTTCAGCCTTCTAATTCATTTTATTGTTCTTTTTTTAGTCGGAGGTTGAAGAAACTCTCAAGCGGATACAGTCGCACAAAGGCGTAATTGGAACAATAGTTGTAAACCAAGAAGGTGAGTGAAGTAGGAAAGTAATCGATGCTTGCGAACTAATTTATTAGAATCCTAAGAGACCTTCACTTTTTAAGTGTTCACGTGATATTTTGTTGTATATAGGCATTCCTATCCGTACTACTATGGACAATTCTACCACAACTCAGTATGCTGGTTTGATTCATCAGTTAACCTGCAAGTCTCGGACATGTGTACGAGACATTGACCCACAAAATGACCTGACATTCCTCAGAATCCGTTCGAAGAAACATGAGATCATGGTGGCACCAGGTTAACAAATGATATACACCCAAATTTGGCATTAACTTTTTACTTTTATAGAGAAGGACTATCTGCTGATTGTAATACAGAACCCAAGTGAAGGATAAGAATTCCTGTTTTCTTCAGACATATCCACACGCACCCACTTGAAAAGTCTTGTTTATTGTTATATAGATATTAAATATACAATATATTATCGTAGATATGTATGAACTATTGTCTTGTCTCAGTATCTTCATCAACCATCTGACAAATTTTTTCAATGGACTCGTTAAATTCTACTGGGCAGTCAGCATAAACATGATGACCTCCCCCTTTTATCAACTGCACGTCAACATAAGAATATGGTCGCGATTCCTTTACTGCCTGTCCTTGTGTTGAGTCCATCCATGAGCGGGAACCATAAATCATAGTGATGGGAACCTGCTGATCTATGTCACCAATTCTCTTCAACATAGGGTTCTTTGCCCATGCTACTGAGCCTTGGAGAGCACAAAAGGCATTCTCACCCCTATGAAGAAAATAGCGTACCATTTAATCTCTTACACATCACTACACATACGTTGGGTTTTGAGTATTGGCATGGTAGAGGTATCCAGACATCAATCCATCTCCAATATCCCTTTTGTATTTCATGTCAATATCAGGACGTATCACATGCATCATCCAAGGCCCTGTATACATGAGTTAGCATCATTTAACTACTTCGTGCTGTACTTTACACCAAAGAGACTTACCTAACGGCCCTGTGATCCTCAGTGGTGCCAGTGGATTAAGTTTACCAAGGATACCAATCAAACCCCTCGCCCACCAAGAAACTTCATTTGAATAAACATTCTCTCCCTGTCGTGTCCAGACAACATCTTCATCGGGTTTGACACCAAATCCCCAGCCATCAACTAACACCAAATGTTTTACTCTCGTAGGGTGGCGTAATGTGTATGCACATGAAAGATATGCTCCTAAACTGTGACCAACAAGAACAAAACTATCTAGTCCCATACGTTCTCTCCATCGTTCAATTGACGTGACATATTGTTCTTCAACTTCATTTGCATCATCACTTAATGGCACACGTGAGCTTCTTCCAAATCCAAGTAAATCAAAGGCAAGTACTTTACGCCAGCGACTTAGTGGGTTATAACTTTTAACAAGTACCCCAATTCCGCCACACAGTCCATGAACCATCACTAAAGGTGTCTTCTGACTTCCTTCTACCTTCTCTTGTGCTTCCACATCGATTGTTCTGATGTGACAGTCTTTCTCAATTGTGATAAAACTGGTTGTGTAACTAGGCTTGATGTCTGCAGGATTATATTTTGTGCATCACATACAATTAAGGCATCACATACAATTAAGACATTTTACTAACGTTTTAGAATCTTTGACTCAGCTTGGGCTAGTTGATCTGACGATGTAGGGCACCATCGTAACCAGGGAAACCACCTAAAAAAACAGACATAAAGTCATGGCTCGTATACTAATCACTCAAAATTACATCGAAGTGGTAACCATCCGTGATCCTGGAAGCATCGCACTCACCGGTGGTCCTGCTGGTAGTCTGGATGAAACTCAAACTTCTTGTCACATTGAGAATCGCTTACTGACGCCATTCAAATAATTCCATTCTTACTACTTATTAAGCGCCTTGTATTTATTTTTATAAGCGCCTGTTTGTTAATCAAAAATAGGCGGGGCACGTACAACATGGAGGAAGGCAGCAACGTGGAAAATGGTATGAGTGATAATCCTGCAGTGGATAATGGTGTACATGAGCAAGATGAAGATACATTTGGGTCAGCTATCGATCAGTTTCAGAACAAGAAAGGAAAGAAGATCGGTCGAAGGTACACGGCGCCCGCGAAGACAGAGGTGGGTCGAGGCGCGTCATACAAAACAAAATCATGATGTTTCCGCAGGGACACGAGACAATCAGGACACATCTACAGAAGAAGAGGGCTTCAATAAACCAAAACATTGGACATGAAGTTGAGTTAAAGAAAGGAGCCAAACGATTGATAAGGTAAGCGTGACTAGAAATCGCACCTAGTGCATACATACAAGTATAAAAAGGGAGTTGAGTGGTACCAGCTTGTAATTGAATTCAAAGGAAACCTAGTGGTTAATGTTTATCAGTGAAATCTGTAAAGATCTAGGCAATGGAGGGCAGAGGTTAACTCTTGATAATACCCAGCAACACTTATTGGCTGCAAGAGCTCGGAAGGAAGATAGTCATTTCTATTGAGATAGGATGTCTGGGTCACTTTATGCCAGAAACACTTGCTCAAGTGGCTATTGCTTGTTAATTGTATGTCGAAGAAAACTGTACGGTCACTGTTTGAGCAGGCTGCTCGTATTGCCATCTCCTACTCGTACAGAATTTTCAATTCTAGAGCTTCCCCGGAGTGGGATCTATTGGACGTCATGACCTGAACTTTGTTACTGTGTAGTTAATTTTGTACTGTAAGTTAAGTAATGTAAGTCTTGCCAGGGCTCTTACACTTATCACCCTTTGGCTATCAGTGTACGGTAACCCTGAGTCTGGGCCCCTGTTTGTATACTATATATTGTCTTAATAATCAATAAGACATTTATCATCATCATCATTGCTGCATGTATCCGTAAAGCTCTGATAGCTTACTGTATAATTTACCAGCTTAATTTAACACGAATAGCTACATGCTGTGGAAGTGATAGATCTATGTTGTCCACCGAACACCCAAAAGCGTGCATGGTATATCTGAATCATTTCATAGATGTACGTTGGATAATTCAACGAAATATAGTTTGACAAATTTGTGAAAGTTATTTTGCATGTTGTACAGTAAATCATGTGTAAATGACGACACTCCTGCTATCAGGTTTGTTTGGGATTTGATATGTAGCTAGTGTTGGTATGCTGATAATATGATGCCTATAATTTTTGTGTTGGTATTAAAATGTGTCATGCCCACACCATTTGCACTTTGTAACTTCATGTAACCTAAAATGGTAAACCAAAAATATGTGGTGTAATGCTATTTCTATCCCGGCCCATAGACTATACCAAATTTAATATTCATTACCTAATCACATGACAGAAAAAGAACTATGCAATGATGTTTGAAATACATTATGTTCAGCTAACTGCTTTGGCATAGTTTGGCTGGAGCTGTGTGTGGTAATTGATGGATGTTATGATCATGTTTCAAGGGTGTCATCTGATTTGAAGTCCAGAGAGACGGCCATGTTGGAGGCACACTACTCTGATTCAAAGATCCAACTACTTCAACAGGAACTAGCGACTGTCAACAACTCCCTGCAAGCCTATCAAGATGAAAGGTAATCAATTCTCATCTACACTACAATATTCACTTCTTTTGTGTTAACCATGCACTGGTAATATTGAGACATGATGATTGTGATGTTGGCTCCATGGTTATGTGTTGCATTGTGTTGAGCAAGTAATAAAAACACTTAATTCATGCTTTGTAATGATTATGATTAAGCTGTCTGAACATTAAAACAATAGGTACTCTTTTGGAGAGGAACAATTGATAAGGTTTCTTTCTATACAAATTTAGGGTATGATAGAGATGTTTATCATGTGAATGATATGGTGGGAAATTGTCAAATACTACAGTAACCATCAAAATTTAACAACTGATGTGTTTATGATGCTAAAGTCTATAGCTATGTATTGTCAACCCTTTAAATTCAATATTATGGTTCCTAGGCTAGTGGTTAACACCTCGTACAGGCTCTGCCTTCTGTGTTCGCCCTCCAGTGCCCATAACTGGTTAAGTTGATTACATGTAATTTTTCATTTTATGGTTTCTAATAGTTGAAATAATTGTTGTAAGTTCATTGAAGTGTTGTTACAAGGTTGTATACATGATATGATCAGTCAGTAAGTGTGTACACAATCTATTTAAGTAGGAGAACAAACAGATAGGATTACGTTGAGTGGATAAAATTTCATGTGTGCATTCAATGACTGTATTTTCCGTATACGTAGCATTCTTGTTACCTAATAGAAATAAGATACACAGTGGTACCTCTACACAAAGTGCTATAGTTAAATGTTTTAAATCTTAATTTACTATGCAAATATCTTGTAATTCTTTAGTGTCAGGGATAATCAGATCCCACTAATTCCCCTACTGCTAAAGACAACCAGCAAAGTTAATTTTATTAAACCATTTACCGTAAGTGCTACCGTCCATATTACTGAATGATATACTGGTGGTATCCATGGTAACAGGATTTTATATGCAACCATTACTATGAGGACGCTGGTAAATATCAAGAAGGTCTGTATGAATTTTCTGAAATGAGACTGGTAAGCTTATCAGCATTTTAGTTGCTTGTGTTATTTAGTAACACTTGTGTCACAATGGGAGGGGTTAGTGGTAGGTTTTTTTGATGATTTTGACAGGTAAACATTTCACCCATTATTCAAGTGGAACCTTTCTAGTAAAACTAAAATTTTTGGTCTATCAAAATACCTTCTTTTAGAGGTATAAATGTATAGAGCTAGCTAGAAGTTATTGTATCATGAATCGATACAGTGAATACCAAATGTTGTAGACTGATTTTGGAAAACAACTTATAAACCATGTACTGTTTGTGTGCGTGTGTGTGTGTGTGTGTGTGCACAATTATTGATTCAGTAAGTGAAAGTTCCCCAAAGTTTGATGAGCTGTTGCTATTTTCTTATTAAGCAAGAGGCCTATCTATCCATGTGGTTGAGACCAGGGTCCACCATAACAAGGCTTATACACACTTCATGTTTTTGAGAGCCTTTGATTTTGTGGGCCGGGTCCCTACTAAAGGTGGCTACTCAGCTAGGAGCAGCACTGTTTGTTTGTGCGTGTGTGTGTGTGTGCATGTGCACGTACTTCTTTGTAATCACAGTCACAACGACACACAACACACACTCTGGTTTACCCATATCTCTGTCCAAGCCACCAAATCAACACAGATGTAGTGTAACATTGTTAGATTTACACTTACAAACATTTGTGGTCTATTTTCTAGGTGTTTCCCTTCTGTTGGTTAAATAATATTAATTAGCATAAATTTCTGGTTATATACAGACAATTTCAAGTTTTCAGGAACATACAAATTTCAGTGGGTTTATTCTTCAGGGTTACTTGTTTTCCACACAGGCTAATAACCACAAAATAATGTGTATGGGAATTTACATTTTATGTAAATGGTAGTCAAGGGAAAATTTGTGGAGATTCATGAAAACATTAAATACAGTATGTAAGTTCATGTACAGAAACCTCACTATCCTTGCACCAGAATTTAAAATTGTATCCCACACACAGTATCTACGTATGCACAACTTGTCACCAAATACATATTTTGTCCCCTATTCAAGTAGACACTTACTGGACAAAATGTTTAATAACACATAGTTATTTACACATTGCAATAAATAATTATAATTTTGCTACAAAAAAAAATTACTTGAATATTGGTCACAATTTTGGCTGATGTATGAATACAGTACCATCCATGGCACCGGATGCTAACAGAATATCTCCTGGAGCAAACGCACAACAGAGTACTGGACCATGGTGTCGAGTTAGCTTACAATCAAGTACACGCATGCTACTTGGTAGTAAACCACGTACTGGATCAAAATTGTGTTGATCAGGTTGTGAAGTCAATTCCATAAGTTGTACAGAGTTTGCTACTGGGCTAGCAAGCAGTCTTCCATCTGGACTAAAGTTTATTTCTTTAATAAAATGTTGTGCATGTGATTCGTGTTTGTAACAAGCAAGTGTTCTTCGGTAAGGAAAAGTTTGATAGTATTGAGAAATAGTTGATTTTATACGAAACGTATTGGTATCACGAATATCAAATAGAGAAGTAGTTTCTTGTAAGGCATCATAACGTTGTTGTAAGGTTCGGTAAGCTATTATTTTATTACTGGGATGAAAACAGACAGACATTATGCTTGGATGAGATATGTAAAGTGACTCACTTTCAGTGGGCAAAGCCATATGGAAGGATACTGCATTTCTGTTCCTTGTTAGGAACTGTCGTTCATTTTCTTCCAACATTTCACCCTGTTCAACAACACTGTCGTAGGTTAAAGCAATTTTCTGTATCACTCCAAATGAGCTGTACATGTCTCTAACAATGTGGCCTCCATCGAAGTCGTTGATGATTATGAAACAGTTGAAACGAGTCGTAACAAGGAGTTTAGAGCTGTCAGGTGACAAACGTAATCTGCACATGTCAGGTAGACGCATTATCACATTGAATTCTTCACTCAAAGGTGCAGTAACACTGTCCAGGTCCCAGGAAAGTACTTGGTCGTCAAATCCTATAGTGAACAGTCTGTTACTTTTCCCATCATATTCAATATTTTTCACAGAGTACGCGTGGCCCTGTAGTAGGCATACAGGGGTAGATATGTTCCTAGTGTCCCAAAGTGCGACCAGTCCATCGTCAGAACCCGTTGCAAATCGTCCTGGTGATAAGAACGTCACACAATTAACACCATCGTCGTGAGCACAATATTTTGACTCAACGGGACGGTTGAACCGTGGATCGTACAAGACGAAGGAATTATTGGAGCGAGTCGCTGCCAATAAAGTTCCAAGCTGGTTGAAGTTCAAGTTGTAGATCATGCCATGTGGGCGTGTAGTTTCGATGTAATTCACCGTTTCCAGTCGGGAGTACAATCGGTAACAAAGTTGATCGTTAAAATGAGAATGTACTGCGAGCTGCCTCTCCTTAACCAGTCTACAACACGCAACAATCCTCTTCTCTGAAAAGCACATTCCGGATCCTCAATATTTGTAATTGTATTTAATATATAATTAAATTATCACTCGTAATTTTAAATACCGTGTTTATTTTATGTTTTTGCAGACTATGTGTAATCCAGTAAAGGACCAGAGTGGTATTGACAGCATGTATGAGTACTACAGTCAGTTGTACCTTGTTGGGAAGAGATTCTTTGGTACATCTAGCTCCAGTCATGTGGTGTTTGTGTGGTATGGAGTGACTAGCTATTGCTGTTAGAGTAGCTATATGTCATGGCATTGTGTTACAGGTATGACGCAGTAAATGGAATACCAGCAGCTCAGAAAAGTGTTGCATTTGAAAAGGTATTATGATCTATGATGTGTAGGGTAGATCCAAAGATCTAGTAAACTTCCTTGCTTCACCTTACCCCTTCCATACCACTTTAACATTGCAACCAACTAAGAGGCACAGACTGGGAGCACATTCCCCTCCTTCTATCTTTCAGATTAAGCAAATACACAAAACATTTAGTACTTTTATGAAAGAATAAAAGACCAAATACTCTAATAGAACAGTCATCACATGCAATGCTAATAAAGAATCCTCTAACTGCACCCCATTTATAAAACTGTTCAAGTAATTTTTCCTATGGCATGCTGCTACAAACACAAGTTGAACTGTGACATCACTGTTATTCTAAGAATACCATAAATCAGGAAATTTTCAGCATAGTGGAAATTTTTCGTTCATTAAAATTTTGATGCAACATATTTTTGTCACTTTCATTAGAATTCATTAAAAATTTGTGCAATAATTGTTGCTAATCTACAGCAAAAAATATAATTTCTGGTTAGACACCCTGCTCTTGTCAAACTGTGGATCTGTCCCTTCATCCTCTCAATATATGTGACCAGATTTTACAAAACCGATCCAAATTGCACATCAGGCAAAATCAAACTAACACTACCAGTGGATAGCTACACTATCGTACTACTAGTTTTGACCCTCAGTACTACTCAAACTACTCGAGGCTGGTTTTAACAGGCGTCTTTTCTGGGTCGTGTGGAGTGCTCAAATGGCGGTTTCAAGCCTTGTGAAGGACCTTGCTTGGTAAGAATCAGTGGTTTACTGGTGGACAGCCATATAATGTTGGCCAGACGTTTTCTCTGTTGATTTTGCTACATATCAGCCACTAAGGAGCCAGCACAGCACTGTAATCTGGTGTCTGGACTCCAATCGTGGTCTGCCTCCATTTTGAAGTCTATCTCTTGCTCTCCCCGCCACCCCCCCACCCTCCACCCCTTTGTGAGCACTCGTGATACTAGTTTGCTCGTCCGAATGCTCAGATTTTCTATCTTATTTGGCGGGAATCTCTACAAGCAGCTACAAGTACTAGAAGTGGCCTGAAAGGTAACAGATTGATGCATCTTTTGTGTAAATTTCATACGCGTGCTTGCTATTCTCGGAGAGTTATGCTGGCTTCAATTCTTTAAAACCGTTTATCTCGAAACTTCTAATGTGCGATTTGGATCGATTTTTCAAAATCCAGTCACATATAACACATAAATTCCTAATATATATTATTTTATGTTTCACTGCAGTGTTCAGTCTTATTCAACATTGGAGCTATGCATAGTCAGTGTGGTGCCAGGCAGGTGAGTATATTGTGTATGTGGCTGTTTAAAAGTTTAAATGCTGAAGATTTTCAATGGAAAATTTTTCAAAGTTTAGTATGTTTTAAGTATGTGATTTGATCAAATCAGGTGTTTTTTATAGTAAAATTTTGTGGAGACTATTAAAATAACAAACCTGCCTCTTTTCCAACCACAATGAGCACTCGATTATGGGAATACTTACATATTGAGGTATATTCGTTTTCTTTGTTACCTGAAAATCCAGTCACCTTGGTAAACAGTTGGTTAATCCCAAGGTATCCAAAATTAATTATGTGATTTTTAATGTGAACACCTACTTAATAGAATTGCTGAGTACACTATTTAATCTAAGTGTCACTTTCACTATCCATTTAGAAACGTAATACTGTTGAAGATATAGACAACATCATTACAAGATTACAGAAGGCAGCAGGTATTGTCATAGCCAGTTAGTATCCTTTTATACTGAACTGGTTGTAGGGATGTTTGAATATATTAGAGATAACTTCCACAAGTCACCAACACTTGATACGAAGAAAGAGACTCTCGACTTGTTCGTTGTCATGATGAAGGTAACGCAGTAGATAATACATAGCTAAACACCACACAATTTTACATTTTTACTGTTAAGAGAAATATTTACAGAACTCCCCTATAGAAGAAAATGTTGCAGAGTAGCACGTGTTATGCATTGCCAAACAAATGCCTGTACTTTTCTACATTACTGCTTTGAATGTTTTTGGAATCCATTGTAGTATGTGTTAGTGTGATGTTCCATTAGAGAAAGGGTTTCGTATTGAGAATTCTTGGCACACTGCGTAATTAAATAAAATATCAACATATTTAGGTATACAGTTACATATTTTTGTAAAAGTGAGGATTTTTGCAGTTTTATTTTTGAGAAGTCATTTGTTTTTCTCACAGATTGCTATTTAACTTTTGATGTATTTTTGAAGTGGTATTTCATATTTTTCAGGGGCAGGCTGACATGCTTCTGTGGGAGAAAGAAGTCAAGATAGGTCTGAAGGAAGACATAGCTTCTCTGGCTCACTATGCCTTACTCACCAATACTGTAAGCTTAT
Organism: Dysidea avara; assembly: GCF_963678975.1. Taxonomy (NCBI): domain Eukaryota; kingdom Metazoa; phylum Porifera; class Demospongiae; order Dictyoceratida; family Dysideidae; genus Dysidea; species Dysidea avara. The sequence continues at coordinate 27,932,337 of NC_089279.1, read as the reverse complement.
CATATCAAGGTATTCGTAAGACAGTGGAGACCAAGGAATATGCCGATTACATCCCTGAAGCATGGACAGGCTTGATAAAGGTGATCAAGTGTATGTTGCATTAGAATGTTTTGTTGGTATGTAGTGGGATCCAATAGCTGCCTGGTGATATTAATCTCCAAATTCTGTGCCCAAGAGGCTGCACGTTACCATTGCTTTCTTATGTACTCCCTTTGCTCTATCCCTCTACCCAACAGTTAAATTTTTGGACACAATTAATAGCCTAAAGCCGGAGTCTATGTTCCCACAATATAATCATGCAACACAAAGAAACTATGGTTGCTATGATGAGTATAATTTTTGTGTACAGGTACATGGAGCTTACATGGATGCCATATCGCACTATTACGCAGCTTTGGTGCATATGACAATTGTTAAGGGATTGATCAAGTCTAATGGTGAGTTGAATATCTGTGGTGCACTGATGATTGGATAAACCTGGGTAGAGACATGGGGTATAAAGGAGCCAGAATAAAACTTTACAAAAAAAAATTACACAAAAACTATTATTTTACACAGTAGCCTCTGCACTAATATATTGAAGATTATTTGTTTTTGTCTTTTAGACTGCTCTATTAGAGCGTTTAGTGTACAAGATGTATGCTGTATTAGAGTAATCACCCAGATATTGCCAACAATTGCAGTTCACACAGCACATCTACACACTTAAGTCGATTTGGTGGGTCATTCATTCAACCAAGCATATTACACACCATTGTCAACGTTTGGATGCAGGGCTAAAGGATCTCTAGAATGTCATGTTTCACAGACGTATTGCGTATTACTAAGACTGGACTTTGTATTATGCAAAATAATAAAGAATTTAAGTGAGGCTCTGTCAGTTTAAACAAGAGCGAATGATAAGGGAGCAATATGTGATGTTACAGTCTACACATCACAATGGTTGAGGTGGTCTCATCAAAGCATGAAAATTTATAAAACATATGCATAACATGTAAGCTATGTAGTTTGCTTCCATCGATTGTTCACCATTTTGATAACACTGATGTACCTATGTATAAATCATATTTTGAATAGTGTTATGGATTTTTGACATGTTCCCTGTAAAGTGCACCAAATGCCCTAATAAAGCAGTCATTTGTGGTAGTATATACCATCTTTGTTTGTGTTAACCATCCTAGGTGATAGCAGTGGTGAAACATCATTGCCTAGTACTTCAGAGTTGAAAGAAATTATCAGAAAAATGTATGCAGATAATACGGATAACATTGATGAGATCCTCACAATTAAAGTACCGCAACAAGTATCTGTAGGTATGGAAATTTAGTGCTATGTATGATCTTTGTCATATTGTTTAAGTGCCTCCTATATTATAAAATATTCTATCGTAATTTGTAGCTCGTTCTCAGTTGGATATTGCAAATCTTCTTCATGGTGACAGCATCCGTTATGAGAAACAGAACAAGTCTCTGCAATCAATGACATATTTGCACAAGGTAGGAATCCAGCAAACACCATATCATCACCCAATCACTGAATCGCATTTATCTTTGCCCACTACTGACAGTAATATTAATTTTAGAGACAGTATGTTGATTTACTTGATGTGTTCTTCATTAGATACTTAGTCATCACCATGAGAGAAGTTTAGAGTTGATGGCAGAAGCAGCTAAGCAGGAAAAAGGTCCATCAGTTATGGCACCAACTACAAGAGGTACAGTTCATGGCTATAAATTGTGTGTTATTTTTGTCATGTTTAGAGATCGAATTGGAATTTCAGACTATTCCACCAGATTTTCCTTCTGCAGACAGTGTAAAAGATATATTCCATGATCTGGTAGGGTTTGGTTGCTTGCAGGTGCATGTGACTCTTTACACTGATTTTTTAGGGACCACTCCCTTCATTTTCTGGTGCTAATAATTGGGAGGCACCTCGCTGTGTGAAAATTAAAAGGACAGAAATTGGATTTGGATTTTCTGTTCGTAGCTCTAAACCAGTAAGGATTTCTGGAGTTGATCAAGGCACTGAGGCTGAGGTATGTATATGGATCCCTGTAATTATTTACGATCCTTAATAAGTGTCTATGTATGGCCGTACATAGTACCCATTGAATTTTTCAGTTGGTAAATAACATTCAGCATCAAGCTTAAGGCTATAACACTTAGACTTGCTATCAAGTTGTACAACATAAACCAAGTTCCATTAACAATGACACTATAAATCGCTGACTTAGACTGGACTCAAAGTAAACCTCTGAAGTAAATTCTTTGTGTTTCTGTTAGCGTCAGGAAGCTTCTCTGTCTAATTTATAAGCCAAGGAGTAAGGCTTTCTGTCTTTATGTGTTTATCATCTGTCATCATCACTGAGCCAGATGATCCACTGACCTGGATACGACCCGATTCAAATAAAGTACACTATGCTAAAACCTACAATTCAAGTATATTGTTCATAGCAAGAGTTTTGCAAGACAAAAAGGTAATGCATTACTAAACAGAGCATAAGTACTCTGGTATGCAAAAATTGGGTGTGGCTTCAACCGGACAACTGGTAGTCTTCTTCATGCTGTACTAATGTTTGATCATCGAATTGAATAGGTAATCTCTATACTTACAAGATGTATGTTATCTGAGCACTGAAAATGTTCTAATTGAACAGTCAATATTCTAATAGAGCAGTCACATAACTCAATTCAAAACTGCTATCATAATCTCCTCCTTCATAATGTAATCACTATCATTTGTAAATATATTCTTCAACTGTCACTGTCAAGCAAGACACTGTAATTGACACATGTAATCCAATACACAACCAGGGTCAGACTCAGACATTTTATAATCCATATCACTGTGCCAGTGTGAGTGGAAACTTCCATCACCATTGTCTCATACAGGCAATCCCAAATAGTAGCTTGCTAGCACTTCGTGTATAGTGTAGAGGTGGTTGGTGCATGTAGGGAAAATATCTAATGAAGCACTGTTCAAATGGATTAAGTACTTAGTAGTAATGCTTAGCTATTGGTTTGACTTGAGGTATCAATCACTTATATACAGTATTGTATGTTTAGTAAGTAAAGCACTGCATTGCTTATATAACATTTTCCCTAATACAGATGGCTGGTTTGAAAAAAGATGATTATGTTATTGCAGTCAATGACAAAGAAGCTCTTTACATGAGCCATACTGAGGTAGTAGCAGCAGTGAAAGCATCAGAAGACTATGTTACTCTCACCTTAAGCACACCAACTGGAGTAGGGATTTAGATATTCAATTTCTTTACTACCAGATTACTCATTATGCAATGCCTAAATATGTGCATATCTGTATACGTTTTTAACTGAACACTGATATTTGCATAATTACAGTAGTTAACTTTTGTACTTTATGTGAGAAGAGAAGTTTGTTTACCATGTTATGTGTTGTATTGTTGTAGATGATTTTAAATGCTGTATTTTTGGATTATAAAATGTATACAATCTACAATATTAGATTGGTAATCTATAGTGGTCGGTTTCTGCATATTACCTTGATGTGTAGGTTGTGGGTAAGCATAAAGCACCCTTATTTGTCGAGCGTTATCTTTATATTATTGTTTGCTGACAGCAGGATTTATCTGGTTGATTGATTAATTACCACTCACCAAACATTAGTTTAGTTTGGTTATTATCAATATCAAGTCTACTAATTGTTACCCTATAGTTCAGCTATGTAGCTTTAGGTTGTTATATAATAATTCAGTTGCAGAAATATTACATTACGTATGTTTACACTTATAATGACAGAGGAGTAGCTAATACTACTTGACTATATAACCTTTCAGTCTCTCAAAAGTTTTTTCCAGTCCCACAGCTCATTTCAAAATCTCTGTGAGACATTGTGTGTATACGTGAAGACAATTAATGTTACTAAGCATGATAGACTACAAATTTGTGTATATACAATGATTGTTGTGGCTTTATACACACATGATCATGTAACTGTTATTAGAGTAAATGATTTTGATAAGTGATAAATAGTAGAGCAGCATAATGCAAAAGTTATGCACTTCTTGATACAATTATGAAATTTTCCATATAAGTTGTACTCCTTGTGACATAATTATATTTTTTATATAGTGCCATCGTATATTTGACCTTTGGTGACCTTTACAGCCATTTTTATATTGAATATTCATCGTTTCTGTCTTTATCTCCCTGAGGCATTATTTTGCACAGTTTCAAATTAAAGGCAGTGGCGTAGCCAGAAAAAATTTTTTACCAAGGCAAAGTTTGGCTATACATTGACCAAATTGAGAGGGTCTGCTTCTGACTCAACTGGTTCACAAATACTTTCAAGTATGGGTGGTACAGCATTTGCAGGTTGACTATCTGGTTGGAAAGAGGAAACTGTTTCAGAAGACTCTGAGCATTTTTCTACATGTCATTAGCAATGCTTCAGCATCGCTAGTTAATGCTACAGTATACCATGCTTCAATTATTATACTAGTTTAATTGCATGCAACACAACTTACTCCAGAGATATTTTGAGTGGTCAGGCCATCCATGGACTGCAACGGAGGTCATAGTCATGCACACTACTTTTTATTGATCTGATGTGATGTTTAAGTCAGAGATAATTATCTCTTTCATGCAATACTCAACTGCATGAGCTAAGCATGTAAAGCTAGGGCAGTGGCGATTCTAGACCTGACCTACAGGGGGGGCTAAGTAGGGAACAGCATAACTATTGTTGTTTGGCTGTATAAAGTAGAATTTTCAGGGGGGTCTGGGGGTGCAACCCCCAGAAGCTGCAGGATTTTTGCAATTTAAAGGCTTGACAACAGCCTAAAATTTGTTCTAAAAACATGAAAAATGCTAAAAATAACAATGCCAATCTATACAGCAACTTTTCCCCAAGATTTTTAAAAAGTTATTTTTTAACAGGGGGGCCATGGCCCCCCCTTAGAATCACCTATGAGCTAGGGAGTCTGGGGGAATACTCCCTCAAGGAAACGTTTGAAAATATATGCTTTGAAATGGCATGTGGAGGTTATTTTTTTGATTGTAACTGCTAATGCATGATATGCATGATCAATTAGCTCAATGTAATGCCATGCAGTTGACTCATTGGAACTTTTGAAAAATAATGTAACATAAATGTAAATGATCAAGCAGTGTAATGAGAACAGTGGCTATCATCTGTATTGAATGCTCTATTAGAGTATATTACGATGACTGCTCATCAGGGGCGTAGGGAGGGGGGGTTCCGAGGGGTTCAGGAACCCCCCCTGTAAAATTTATACTTCTGCAAGCAGGATCCTAACACACCATTTAGTGTGGCAGGACAAAATGAGTGAGCAATATAGTGTAATGGCACAGCACAACAATTGATAAAGCTTGCATTCATCTCTCAGGGAAGGATTTACAGAGGTAACATGAGCCCTCTTCCCCAAAACTTGTTAAAAAGATCGATATACTCTAATAGAGCAGTCAAGTATATACTCTAATAGAGCAGTCAGGTATACTCTAATAGAACATGCATGTAAATATTCATGTCCATATGAAGTTTTTCAGACATTCCAACATTAATATTAATGCAAAACTTAGCATGACCTTATACTGCTATAGCTTTGGTGTGCAGTGTTTAAAGATATAGAGCTCCAGTAATTTATCACTTGTGTTATGCAAAATGAATTTATGCTATGCATATTTGTATAGTTATATTGTTTTGATTGTCATTTGTATCAGTGGATTCATGGCTCCTATACCACAGTGAGATATAACCATCACTTACAGATTACTATATGTGTCTCTATGTGTTATGCTGTCTGTTTCCACTTGGAGACTTTATCTAGTACTACCTTCATCCTAGGGGCACTTAATGCATCATAATTAATGTACTTTTTGCATAAAATATAGCAATTTGATTTATTAAAATATTGAAAGTCTCTCAGCGCCTGGGGGCACAGCCCCCAGACCCCCTGCTTCTAGTAACTCAATGCTGGTGCTGGAACCCCCCTTCAAAAAATCCTGGCTGAGTATCTCGATCTTTTACGAATTCAAGCCACACAAAATAGAATCTATGGGTGTAGTACTAAGCGGGCTGGAGTCTATGGTGACATGGTGCCTTGCATGGTGCTGGACTACTTTTCAGCTCCTAGGGTACAGTAATGCTGTCTAGTAAAGTTTGAGTAGAAAATTTGGGGTGCCAAAACTCAGGCCTGCTCAGCCTGTTGTTGGGCATTTTTTTACCGAGGCAGCTGCCTCGGTTAATTGCCTCAATGGTAGCTACGCCACTGAAAGGTGCTGCTAAAATGAACTACTCTGCTTTTATTTGAAGTCAATAGGTGCATGATTACATTCCAAAGATATAATCATTTATATTAGCCATGAAATTCTATGCCAAATTACTTGTCCATTAGTAATTTGCACCCCAAGGGCAAAGAATTTTATGACTTATAAAAATGATCATAACTTTGTAGTGGAATGAGATACTAACTTCAAACAAAAGTCAATATAGTTCTTAGATCAACACATTAATTTGAAACCATGTTTTAACAGTGTAAAATAATGCTGCAAGGAGAAAAAGACAAATTGATTAATTTTCAATGAAAAAATGGTGGTAAAGATCACCAAAAGTCAAATCCATGATGGCACTACTATTATATCAAAAAAATATTTGTCACGAGGAGCATAATTTGCGTGGAAAGTTTCATAATTGTGACATGAAAATTAATGCTCATTTTTTGGTGTTATGCTGCTCTACTAAAACTAGTATGATATATGAAAACCTAAGCTGAAGTGAACTACACATTGAAGCTGCAAGCACATGTAGAAGAAAACTTTTAAATGATGTCAAAAAGTTTATTGTACCTCAGTAACATCACTTCAATGGCGGATCCAGGATGGAGCATATGCCCCCCCTCACCTTGTGGAGGAGGCATACTTCTGATTAAAATACTAAACTTTATGTCAGGCCAAGATCAGTTAAAACTCATGAAAATATGCACATTTATTACAAATTCGCCTGAAACTAAAGCAAACCAAAGTCAAGCTACGTAGCTGTGAAATAATCACCCAGCACCTTCGTGCGTACTAAGCGCCTCTAAAAAATAATGATCGTGTTGTTTGAGACATTCAGAGCCTTTAAAACAGCTTTTAAGACTTCACAACCATTTGCAAAGGCCATAATAGCAGTAATCATCAGTGAGACACTGCTAAGAGGTGATTATTTGCTGCTTCAAAAATGCAGCAACTAACAAAGAGAATGTGGCTTAAATTCAGTTCAACCACCTACAACTTAGCCTGTTTGTGCCCCTCCCCTTGCCAGCTCCTGGATCTGCCCCTGCACTGCACATACAAAAGGAATTTACTGTTACGTTTACTGACACCACAGCCACCTGCATGGTATTTCAAAGTTGTGCCAAATTTTTACTTCATATATCCTGCATGTACAATGTGTGTAAGGTATTCATAATTATATACTTATTACCTATCTGTAACTTAGAAATATATAAGATTCTTGCGTACTTAGAATACTGTACAGTATAGCTAGTATAATGCTCTGTATTTTGTTATGCAAACTAATACTATTGACAAAAGAGGATTTTGTCTTACACAGTGACCACCTTTTGCATATGTATCAGTTGTACACTAATGGTATATAAACATACATGCATTTTGTCAGTTTCAGCAAAAACATATCCCGTTTAACCCTGTACCATAGTTCTAGAGTTAACATATGCATGCTTGCTCATGTGAGTTTTGGCGTGTACATGTTTGGTATGTATGTATAATAGGTAGAGGTGTCTGATTATCTAGATATATCCGATTATCAAGATATCATAAGACTTATCGAGATAAGGATGATAGGTTTATTAATCTAGATAATAGTAAACTTCTGTAAATACTTGTATACCAAAGAATACATCTGATGGTGTAGACACCTCCAACTCTCCCACCATTTGGACACAGTGTTAAAACTAACATTTTTTCAATTTTTATACTCTCCAAATTGTAATTTGCTCACTTTACTGGTTACATTATTTTATAGTTAACTAAAATATACTTGTTTCAATTATCTAGATGCGTTAGATAATCAAGATAAGTCCAAAAGGAAATATTGAGATAAGTCTAAATTTGTCATCGTACACCTTTTAATAGGAAACTTCCATCTCTAGCTTGTAACTATACATAGTTATAACACACACTGGAAATGTTCGTTGGTTAAAATGGATATTTAAATAATGTGTTGATCAACAGCTTACAAATTTTCTGGTTGACTACTGCACTACTGCTCTAGCTGTCAAGCAGAAGAATTCTTGGTTACTCTGTTGCGTTGCTGCAGCTTTTGCACTATAGTTCCCCTACAAGGAGTGATGATACATATATCATGCTTGTATATACATATGTATGTACACACTAGCTACATGTAAAAATATTGTTTCAATTCCACTGAAGCCCTGTATACATTAAAGTAAAAAACTGGGAATATGTTATAGTTATTCATGCACAGATTATTTTACTGTAGCTATTGATGACATGAGTCTGATGCAGAGCTGAGGACAAGTGTTGATATTCTGACTGTTGTAATATAACTGTTTTCTATCCAGGTGAAAGGCAAGCTTAAAATTGCTGATGCTGCATTGCTGATGGTTCTTGTTTGCTATTTGTAATAAAACACTCGTTTTATCTCAATGGTGGGAATTAAACACTTTACTGGACCATATGGTGGGCAATAACTACCATACAGACCCAGTAAACTCTTTAAATATGAACTTCATTGGGACATATAGTTAGACCCCAGATGTCTTTTATGAAGGATTTCTTAATTTTAAAAAAATCGGTAGCTGATTACTTAGCCTTACATAGCAGTGACAAAGATATAAAGACTGAGATACAAATCAGTTAGTTTTATCACAGTAAGATACCTTTAGTTAGTTATTGACACTCATCTCGGCTTTATATTTACCTTGGACTAACTAAGATAGTCTATTCTTGCAGGGCCATATAGCTACATGTGCATATGTATAACTTTGACAGTGCAGTATTAGTACATTCTTTTATAATGCCTGCACAATTTGGTTATAAGTTATCATAAAGTGGTCTGCAGCGTCTGCAGCATCTGCTTACCAGAGGGATGTAAGGGGGCAGTGGGTAATTGAATCTATAACTGGCTGGACCTGTAAGATAACATTTACCATATTACATGCAGTTGTATATTCATGATTCAGTTGTTACAATTTCATTTTGAAATAATTATGAAAATTTAATTGCAGCTTACCTGACTTCAGAGGACAATTTATTTCAGCCAACGAAAGTATGTAACACAAATCGTGAGTTTCCTTAAGGGGAGGTATACTGTCATGATATAATTCCACTTGTACATGCCCTTCAGTCACCATCTCAGCTGCACCAATGTACACAAATTACAATTGTATAGGCGTCTATAGTTAGTATGAAGAACTCACATAAAGTGCCATTAAGGTAAATTTTCATAACATCCCCTGCCTGTGGATACTGTGGATAAAACCCCACTTTGATATTTTGCAGCTTTGCTCTACTTGTGCCTGTACATATAGTACATATATGGTATAGTATGCACAAAATCTTGTACACATAGCTTTATATAATACTTGTGTACTACAGCATTCTATCTAAAAGTTGACCATATACAGTACATATATTACTTAACTGCAAGAACTTATCTGTCCTTTAAAATGATAAGTTGCTGAGCATTTAATAATGAGTATAAGGAGAAATATTCCAACAAACTTCATGTTACCTGCCCAAGCGTGGTGCACAATCACTACATTTATATGTGTATACCAGGTTGTAGGGTATAATGATATCCTTGAATAGACTGTTATATTTTCTATATAGGCCTAGATTGATAACAATCTAGTGTAAACATGTTATCATACTTTGTACACACATACATACAGATGTTTTAGTGGATTTTCACATATACAGTGAGCTAGAGTACACTATTAAAAATGAAGTGCTATGGTAGCACCTAGAGGTGCTATTTTTTGACCAGAGCAGTCAAACTTTAGCACTTTTAGGTGCTACCATAGCATTTTTAGGTGCTATCATAGCACTTCATTTTTAACAGTGTGGAAGCCATTTCAGAGGCTCTTAGTTTTGAAGGTACTGGTATTGCATGATGAAAACATGCATGCAAGTTTTGAAATTAAATTAGATAAATGGGTTCTATTACCACTAAAATAATTCCCTTTAGTGAAAACCGACTTTGGCTTTAAAATATATCAAAGAAATGTATCTAAGTAAGGCTCTTCACCAAAACTGAAGGGGGTTCCATGAAACCATTTCCCTGATCCATCACTGCATGAATTATTATATTTGCAGTGGAGTATTTAGCCATTGGTCAATCCAGGTATCATGCTTCAAGTACTCCACACTGTAACCACCATGTAATTATTCACTGAAACACACACTGGATATCAAACTGTCATCACTGCATGCTCACTATAGTGCATTATTCATACAATACTGCACACCCAAGGTACACACTGGCACGTTTTTATTGAAGTAGTCATTATCTACTTGTGTGTAACTATTGCTTGCTCGCTAGAATTACCAGATGTGCTCTTCTCATCTGATCCATTGGGGACATCCATGTAAGCATACACCACATCACTGGAACAACTGCATGAATCTTGTTTATATGATGTACAACAAAGAATTTGTGTGTCCTTGTAGCCTTGGTGCACGATGGGTTTATATAGTGAGGAAAAGCTGTATGCTGTGACTGCTGTTGACCGACTGAATAGAAAACTGTTGAATCACTATATACTATTTCTATTTGATTTGGAATTGTATTTGTGTTTGCATATATTACTTGGAGCATGCAGTTGCCATTGTCACATACTTTCTGAGTGTTGCCTTATTATTATCTCTGACAGGTGAGTCTGATGCTTGATTAGTCTATTTTAGGATATGACAGCTACTACTCACCCATTGCATTCTCTTTATGAAAATGGTCCATAATAGTTGTTTGTTATTTTATGCCATAAACTGAAAAATTTTCACTGCTGGCATAAACTCTGAAAGTTATGATATATGCATTAATCATTTATTTTCTGTAATGGTCACATGACACCAGTATTCATCACATTTAAACACACTGTAATAATGAGTATTTTATGGAATGAAATTGAAAAACTGAAAATGTACATATTAAAGTCAGAGTACACGACCACAAATTTCAACAGTTAATAAAACGTCTGTGTTAAACAATTATTTTATAGAGAATTCAGCATTCAAGCAAAATAGTTCTTGACCATTCTGCTGTGTTGCTACACCTCTAAAAGTGTAATTGCCCTATGAGAATTATATATACAGATTATAAACAAATATTTTTGTATACACACACATTTGTTACAGCAGACACATGCACATACTCACATTATCAATGTATATTCAATCAAGTTTGCTTACCGAAATGACAGTAGAAGGCAATGACTGTCTGAATCTATAATGAACTTTTCCTGTAAGAAATGCTATCAAGTTACATAATTTTTGATGTGCATAAATGAATCTGTGTTGTTGCATGAAATGTTTGTTATTAATTTCTAAACTGCAGTTCACCTGACATTAGAGGACAACTAATTTTAGCCAATGAGAGAAAATAGCACAAGTCAAAAGTCTCCTTAATAGGTGCTGGTCTTTTTTCGTGGCTTAGTTCCACTTGTAGATGTCCTTCAGTCACTGTGTCAGCTATAACAATGTGTGTACGTGAATAATTAGACTTTCTATTGTTTTAACTCACTCAAAGTACCATCAAGGTAAACTGTTATGACATCACCTGCTTGTGGATAATCAGGTTCAAACTCCATTTGAATATTTTGGAGTTTTGCACTGCTTTTGCCTGTTTATAGTACACGATAAGCATTAATTTAATCAGAGTCCTTGTATGCAATCTGTCTATACATATTCTTATCAATTACAAGCTAATACCATTCCCAATATTTAATTGCATGATTGTCTTTCAATACATGTACATAATTAGATGATATTAGCTATACATGTATGTTTTATGATATGCTACTTAACTGCAAGAACTTATCTTTCCACCAAAACTTTCTTTTGCTGTACATGCAACAAGGAGTAGGAGTAATTTTCCAATAACCTTCATGCTTGCTTTAAATTTTCAGTCACGAAAGTATATAACTGCACACTGCTGTGGTACAAGGCTAATATACTATATATGAACATTAAATTTTTGTAGTAGTTGACAGCTCTACGTAGTCAGGTTGTTGTTTTTTAGTTTGAGCACAACAACCCCTAGTTTCAATTTATTTTCTTTGAATAGAATTTTAGTTTCTGGATACAATTTCACACATGGGCATAAACATAACATGTACACTTGTTTACTGTTTATTGTTACATGTATACACATAGTGGAAGACATTTATCAGTATTAATTGCTTTAAGACACTCAGCACATTCCATTCATAGTCTTATTGATGTTCTCCGTCAATAATAATTGATATGAATAGTGCTGAGTAGAGTTTGAGGTGATACAATTTATGAACTTAGCTGTTACATATCCAAGCGTGTATAAGAAATACATAATTGTCAGCTGAATGCATTACTCCACATTTATATTGTGGCCATGAAAGTTGAGGGAAAACAGGTATGACATTACTGGTAGCTATAGGCTATCAGCAGTTAATTGTCAACTTGCATTTGTGATATAGTAGCAGAACAGTCAGATGCAGAGCAGTCAGATGCAGAGCAGTCAGATGCAGAGCAGTCAAAAGTACTCTAATAGAACATTCATAACGGATTGCAGGTATAGTTTTATTAAAGAATAATGTAAATGCTAGACTAGCTAGCTATTTGGATCACTACAATACTCTTAACCATGCAGCCATATTACAACCATAACTGATAGGTCTTAAAGGAGCTAAACAACTAAGCACTATGTTAAAGATAGCAATAGTTTATATTTTCCATAGAACATGAAGTAGTAAATTTTGAAGCATTTGATGTTCAAAATCTGTCAGCAACTGGGAGCTGTGCCCCAGACCCCTGTATCAAACTTACTACCAAATCTGGAAACCTCCATGTATAAAAGGATACACCCCTGTGTTCTTACTAGTAGCTATAGGCCATTTTTTCAGTCAAGTAATGCACTACAGTTATATCAATCTTTTCCTCCACTATACTGCAATCTAGCAGAAACAATTTGCATACAACCACTACTAATAATTACTGGAAATTCTACTGAACTATATCTCACTAGAGACTCTAAAGCCTGAATAATACAAGTAGTCAGATTCTTTTTTAAATCTTGTTTAATTCTCATTTTGGAAAATGTTGAGTTTACTAGTTTTCACCAGTTGCTACACTTGTTCATCTGGAGCATGAGATCGTCAAACTTACTTGATCATAGACATCCAGCAATTCAGTGTAAATAAGTTTCTCATTACAAGGAAGGTACAGTGCATTTACAGTACTTTCAATGGGTATAGCTTTGTTTGTTTGTTTTTTTTTCTTTGTATTAATGTTGTATTTATTAATAAAGCACACTAAAATCTACACACAAGGTTTATCTACATGACTGTATTACACAGTTGAATGCCAGTTCTCACTTCTCATGCATAACATATTGTGCATATTGTGTATGTTTTGTATTGCTATTGAGCTTAAGCTGGTTGTTTGGGAGTACTATTAAGTTGAACGAATTTAGAACATAATTTGTTGCCATTTGTGGAACAATTATTCTTCCATTGTTATACCCTAAAACAGATGAGTCAAAGCAAATGTAATGATGTGTGGAAATTATCCTAATATAATATAGAACACTTAACACAGTGTTACATATAAATACCCTAAATAACTAAAGAAAGCAGCCATTTTCTAGCAAAATAATTTATAGGCATAATTATAATTAGAAGAAAATTAGTGCATTATTTAAATACGTAGTACATTAGGCATTATGCTCTAGCTATTTATTGTGTATAAAGTACCCAGCTATATTGTTTTATGTTTTAGCTATCATTTCCTCATACCATCCAACCATGTATGTAGTCCACTAACTGCACACATCAAGTTATTAATTAGTGTCAATAGACCAAAACCGCTATGCTAAGCCACACGCACGCACGCACGCACGCACGCACGCACGCACGCACGCACGCACGCACGCACGCACGCACGCACGCACGCACGCACGCACCCACGCACACACGCACACACGCACACACGCACACACGCACACACGCACACACACACACACACACACACACACATACACTTTGAATACCTACTAGTAGGCATTCCAGTATCCGAGATTTTTAAATAAAAAAATTCTCCGTATATTCCCCAATAGAACCCTGGCACAAAATAACAACTCTTGTTTAACTTGGGATTGCTCCGTAGTGCGAGCTCCAATGAGGATGAAAATCGCTATGGGGTTTGTCCACACGCTGATCGTCATAAAAATCTTAGTGTTGTCGTGCGCATTACATATAAGTAAGTTTTGTGTTGTTTTGTAATCTTTTCAAGCCTTGTGATGTATGTAGAATACTTTAAAACTTAAAAAAAACGTACTGTCGGATAGAAGGTAGTCACTGGTGCTTACTTTAAAGTACGTAGTTACTTCGCTCGGGTTAGCAATTTTCAGCTCCAGAGTAATTTTCTGATGGCTGTGTCATAAGCTCAAAAATACAAACCACTTCAAAATCGGCATAACAATGCCGTAATTGAAACCACAACTCCACCTTAGGTATTGTTGCATCATTGTGGCACCTCCACTTTAGTTGTTTACCTTTATAAGTTGTTAACTTGATGTTTTTACTTACTTGAGATAGCCACTTGCCTATGGGTATACACCATTGTATTGAGAAATGTGCAATAGGAGAAACATATTTGCTCACCACAAAACATACAAAGGTTGTTGAGATCCGATACGATCTGAAGTTACTCCCATTACATGTACAAACCTGCAGCTAGGAGCAACTGCAGTTTCAAGGCAGTCCAGATTGCTAGATGGCTTCCTGATTCAATTGTGCCATTTTTCCCTTTAAAATGTATGGGGAGCTCTGGAGAAAAAATATACCTTTTTTCAGTTTTTAAGCACTGTGCATGCCAAAGTAGCTAATTCCAACCCAACAAACTATATATTTCTGAGATCGGCATTCAATACTCTATCTATTGAGCATATAAAAAGTCCATTTTTCCAAAATTTTAAAATCAGGCTGGAATGTAGGCATGAGGCTATTATGCTCCAAAAAATGAGCATTATGCTTTTGAGCAGTGCTCAAAAAATCACCTATTATGCTTTTGAGAATTGCCCATTATTCCCAAAATTATGCCACCACAATTGGCTAATAATGCCAGTTTATTGCTGTATCAGATTATTTTCATTGATGTTTAAGCTTCAAATAGTCTTGAATTCTTTAGATGGTTGCTGAATTAGAGTATTTGACTTTAATATGACTGCTTTATTAGAGTAAATAATATTCAGTGACTGTTCTATTAGAGATTCTGACTGCTCTATTAGAGTATCTCGATCTTTTTTAACGGAATTGTGCATTCTGCAGATTTTCTTACTGTTAAAGCTTTATAATCACCTCAAAATGCTAGCATAATTCCTGATTTCCACACATACCTATTATTCCCGAAATTATGCTGGCATAATCGCCGCATCCCTACTGGAATGCCTACTACTAGTGTCAGACTGTCACTCAGTTAAGCCAAACAGCCAACAATTTTACATTATTATTAATACTCAGTAGACATGCACTCATTTAATTACCCAATTATATCTTTTGCAAAGGATTTCATGACAACAAAATTAATAATTGAAATGACCAAAATCTTGACTGCTAGAACATGTAAACAGCAGATGAGTTATTCCTAAACTGCAACTAACACTGCTGCATGTAGTATACACAGAGTATTTATAAAAAGGAAAACATGCTAATGGCTTATATTGATGATTATCCAGTAATCTCACATCCTCCCTTTAAACAAACCACTTCATCATTCATCTGATCTGTTATCGTTGCTGTTCCACTGTAGTTGCCCTGTATAGTAGAACATTGTTCACTACAAAGCCATATGATTTGCTCACACGAATCTCAATTCTTTTATTATATAGTAGTTTAGCACATATATATATATATATATATATATATAAATAACTATAGATTCCACCAATGCACAATTTTGTTTTGGCTGTATTGTATACTAAATTAGGTGAACTACTGTATATACTATGTGCAGGCATGTACGTAGTAGTGAACTAACATAATAGCTCTCATAATATGGTCTGTATAGCAATATGGCAGCTGCAACTTGGAAAATACATTGTAGCTTATAACTGTGTCTACATGTATAGCTACCTGAATTGTGAAACCTTTTGCAATAGTTTTGTATCTGCAGTGAAAGCCTTATTCCAAATTCAATAGCCAATGCATGTAAATTGACTTTATCTACTGGTTATACTGTATAAGATTGACAGTGTTTATGAATAGGAAACTATGCTTTAAAGACTTTAATGCCATCAACTTTCCCTTGCATGTTACAGCAAACATTTAATATTACATTGGAAATACATTAAGCTTACTGGAAGTACAGAATTTTTAAGTAGCGTCGAGTACTTGAAATGCACATCTCCTGCAATGAGTATAGTGTATGGTATACTTACATTGCTTATTGAGCCACTTACCTGCTGGTAATGGACACTTCCTTTTGTCTAAGTATGACAAAAGATAACAGAAGTCATATGTTTCTTTCAATGGTGGAAAGTTGTTGAAAAATACCTTTGCATACACTCGACCGCTAGTCACTTTCTCCACTGTGTATCAAAGATAAATGTGAACAGGCCTCAAAAACAGGGCATGTGGGCACAAGCTACACCCCATCACATAAAAGATCATATCTCAGGACCAGGATAGAATAGCTATCTACATTCTGCAAGGTGCCAATTAAATGTTTAATAAGGGCTGGAAGTTGTGTGGCCATACAGTAGCATAATGGCATCAAAAAATATGAGTCATAAAAGTTTTAAAAGGTAGGAATTTTATGTGCCTACATGCCCTTTTTTGCAGGCCTGGTCACATATTGTTGTAAAGCTCTATGGTTTATGGATGGGTGCATGTGTGTGCGTGTGTGTGTGTGTGTGTGTGTGTGCGTGTGCGCGTGTGTGTGTGTGTGTGTGTGTGTGTGTATGTGCTGTGTGTGTACAGTATGTGTAAGTGTGTGCAGGAGTGCATTGCATGCAGACTAACTTATGGTGCCACTCAGTTCGGCTGTAATGGTTTGTCCCACTACAGGAGGGTTGGGATAGAAGTTCACTTTCACATTCTGCATTTGTGAATTTGGCTTTGCTACATAACAGTAGTAAAGGCACATAATTGTCTACATAGCTACCACATTTATTGCATACTGATATACGCATGTGCATACACATGTATGTTGTATGAATATAAATGCACACATTAGCACACACACAGTGTGTACATAATTATGTAAAAGTGCATAATACAATGTGCTGCATGTTGCTTGCTAGTGAAAAGAATGTAAGAGACATGACTACATATTATTACACCTGCTATCATAAACAAAAGTTGATCTCAGAGCTATTATACATATGGTTACGTATTTAGATGCATACTCACTGCATGACTCAGCCCAACACTTGAACTGGAATTCTGCATTACATTCCACAATTAGAAGAATAATGAAAAGTAGCAGGCTCTGCATTTTAATATGTATAGCCACAAAACTCAATCAACTCCTGTCAACTAAACAGTTCTATGGACTGAGTGAACATAATTATACTGGACAAGTGTATCTTGACACACAATTACATCAGTACACATGAGTTGAATGGACTCAATTCAGAGATAACATCAATAGTATAGAAAATGAAACTAACTAGTTGAATGAGCTTACCAATTAAAAATAGTAGTATTCACAACAACATAATTATTTTATTCATATACAATAAGAGTATTCACAAGCTACGTAATTGTAGAACTGTATTATATAGTAAACTACAGGGTATAGCCTATACTTTTCTTTGCAAGTCTTTTCTTGAATATATTATCATGCATGTTGCCATGCTATTGTTCAAATCTTATTTTATATGTATACAGTCCATTAACATTTTGTGTCTCTATTACTACCACTACCACTACTACTACTACTAATTCATGTTTGTGGCTAAAAATATTGTCTATTTTGTATAATTACTGTTTCTCCATTGTAGCTATTGTGAATAATTAAACCACAAAATAAAAAATATAGCTAATATTCCAACAATGTCTATTGGTCTCGCAGCTTAACATGCAAAAATATCACTGAATATATGCATACCAATTAATTGTCAGCATAATGGTCTCACGTTCCGTTCTAAAGATAAAGTAGCTATATGTACATAACTTTGAAAATCATGGAACTATACTATTGCATATATATATCTCCATGCTAGCTAACAATAGTTCCACTGCTAATAATTATCCATGAAAACAGAGCCAAGCTATTAAATAGGTGTGGGCTTCAAGGGTGAACCAGAGTGTCAGCCAACAAAATTAATGGTTTCAATGGTGTTAACATTAATCCATGCAAAAATAGCCGAGTTGTATAAAATGGGTGTGGCCTTTAAAAAGCCTGGGTGAAAAAGTTCACCGCCACCTTTGATTTCACAAATTTTTTCACCTAGGGTTTTAAAGGCAGCACCCTTTTCATACAGCTTGGCTGTTTTTGCATGGATTTCACTTCTTTTTGTATTGCATTATGTATTACTGGTTATAGTATGTACAAGTTGAACTGAATCCTGAAAAACATCTAAAAAGAAAAGTGCATTTTTCTCAAGCAGATTAGCATTTCAGCCAACCAGTGGTGATAGTGAAGGTGTCAACAACAGTCATGTGCAGTTTGACTCCATTACAAGTTTAGGAAAGGATAGTGTATTTCTATGGCCTACTTATAGATGTATGGTGAAACTTTTGATTGGACATAAATATTGTGAACGAAAAGATTGTGAGATGTTTCTAGTGGGTCAAGCAGTACTACAAATGAGCCAAATTTCAAGAACATGTTTAATTGCATCTTTGAGTTACTTTTAGCAACGCATTCATACTATAGTATCATGTTTGTATTGACTGAGCATTTTTTGTTGTGATCAAATTGTACTTCGCTATAATTTTTGTTCAGTTGTTCAACTTGTTTTACAATTATGTATGTGTAGTGATAACTTTACAATGGAAGAGATCAACCACATGTAGCTACAAACTAATGTAACTCACCATATACATACAATCAGACAGCTGTCAGTCTGTCACAGTACATTTCTACTGGACCACTATGATTTTTTATGGGTACAGGTCGTGCTGAGAATATATATCTAATCCAAAACAGCCAAGCTGTAAAAAAAGTGTGCGGCCCTCAGAAAGGCTATGGTGAAAAAAGATGTGAAATCCAAGGTGGCGGCCAAGAAATGGCTGTGATGGTAGGTTAATGGTAAAAATTTTAATAATGACAATTCAGGTAAATTTTGTGAAGCGGCACAAAAATTCACCTGAATTGTCGTTATTAAAATTTTTACCATTAACCTACCATCACAGCCATTTCTTGGCCGCCACCTTGGATTTCACATCTTTTTTCACCATAGCCTTTCTGAGGGCCGCACACTTTTTTTACAGCTTGGCTGTTTTGGATTAGATTTCATTTCTTTTTGTATTTGTATACCCCAAAGCCGGCCTATGGCCAGCTTTGGGACTTTTTTAACCTATGTTTTTTTCTTTACTACAGGAAGACGAAAAGATGAAGTAGATGTACTTTAAATATTTTATCAGTAAATGTACAAATTATATATATAATACATATGTGATCAGATTTGCGAAAAGGGGTCTTCCACACACATCCAATTTGCCAACTTTGACAATTGATAACTTCAGATTGGAAAGAGCTATTGCCTTGAAATTTGGACAGTGGTGATTTCTTTGCAGCTGAACTCTCTACATGATAGTTTCTTTGTAGCTGAACTCTCTACAAGGTAATTTCTTCTAGCTGATCTCTCTACAGGGAGATTTTTTGTAGCTGAACTATCTACAAGGTAACTTCTTCTAGCTGATCTCTCTACAGGGTGATTTGTTTGTAGCTGAATTCTTTACAGGTGATTTGTTTGCAGCTGAGCTCTTTACAGAATGGTTTCTTTGTAGTTGAACTCTCTACAAAGTAACTTCTTCTAACTGATCTTTCTACAGGGTGATTTGTTTGTAGCTAAACTATCTACAAAGTAACTTCTTCTAGCTGATCTCTCTACAGGGAGATTTGTTTGTAGCTGAACTCTCTACAGGTGATTTGTATGTAGCTGAATTCTGTACAGGTGATTTGTTTGTAGCTGAATTCTGTACAGGTGGTTTCTTTGTAGCTGAACTCTCTAAAAGGTAACTTCTTCTAACTGATCTTTCTACAGGGCAATTTGTTTCTGGCAGAATTTTCTACAGGGTGATTTCTTTGCAGCTGAACTCTCTACATGATGGTTTCTTTGTAGCTGAACACTCTACAAGGTAATTTCTTCTAACTGATCTCTCTACAGGGTGATTTGTTTGTAGCTGAACTATCTACAAGGTAACTTCTTCTAGCTGATCTCTCTACAGGATGATTTGTTCGTAGCTGAATTCTGTACAGGTGATTTGTTTGCAGCTGAGCTCTTTACAGAATGGTTTCTTTGTAGCTGAACTCTCTACAAGGTAACTTTTCTAGCTGATGTCTCTACAAGGTAGCTAGTTTGTAGCTGAACTCTCTACATGGTGGTTTCTTTGTAACAGAACTTTCTACAAGGTGACTTCTTCTAGCTGATCTTTCAATAGGGTGATTTGTTTGTAGCTTCACTCTCTACAAGGTAACTTCTTCTAGCTGATCTCTCTAAAGGGAGATTTGTTTGTAACTGAACTTTCTAAATGATGGTTTCTTTGTAGCTGAACTCTCTACAAGTTAACTTCTTCTAGCTGATCTCTCTGCAGGGTGATTTGTTTGTAGCTGAATTCTGTACAGGTGATTTGTTTGCAGCTGAACTCTTTACAGAATGGTTTCTTTGTAGCTGAACTCTCTACAAGGTAACTTCTTCTAACTGATCTTTCTACGGGGCAATTTGTTTCTGGCAGAATTTTCTACAGGGTGATTTCTTTGCAGCTGAACTCTCTACATGGTGTTTTCTTTGTAGCTGAACTCTCTACAAGGTAACTTCTTCTAGCTGATCTCTCTACAGGGTGACTTGTTCGTAGCTGAACGATCTACAAAGTAACTTCTTCTAGCTGATCTCTCTACAGGGAGATTTGTTTGTAGCTGAACTCTCTACAGGTGATTTGTTTGAAGCTGAACTCTCTGAATGATGGTTTCTTTGTAGCTGAACTCTCTACAAGTTAACTTCTTCTAGCTGATCTCTCTACATGGTGATTTGTTTGTAGCTGAACTATCTACAAGGTAACTTCTTCTAACTGATCTTTCTACAGGGCAATTTGTTCGTGGCAGAATTTTATACAGGGTGATTTCTTTGCAGCTGAACTCTCTACATGGTGGTTTCTTTGTTGCTGAACTCTCTACAAGGTAACTTCTTCTAGCTGATCTCTCTACAGGGTGATTTGTTTGTAGCTGAACGATCTACAAGGTAACTTCTTCTAGCTGATCTCTCTACAGGGAGATTTTTTTGTAGCTGAACTCTCTACAGGTGATTTGTTTGAAGCTGAACTCTCTAAATGATGGTTTCTTTGTAGCTGAACTCTCTACAAGTTAACTTCTTCTAGCTGATCTCTCTACATGGTGATTTGTTTGTAGCTGAATTCTGTATAGGTGATTTGTTTGCAGCTGAGCTCTTTAAATAATGGTTTCTTTGTAGCTGAACTCTCTCAAGGTAACTTCTTCTAGCTGATGTCTTTACAGGGTCACTAGTTTGTAGCTGAATTCTCTACATGGTGGTTTCTTTGTAACTAAACTCTCTACAAGGTAACTTTTTCTAGCTCATCTTTCTACAGGGTGATTTATTTGTAGCTGAATTCTGTACAGGTGGTTTGTTTGCAGCTGAGCTCTTTAAAGAATGGTTTCTTTGTAGCTGAACTCTCTACAAGGTAACTTCTTCTAGCTGATGTCTCTACAATGTCACTAGTTTGTAGTTGAGCTCTCTACATGGTGGTTTTTTTGTAACTGAACTCTCTACAAGGTGACCTCTTCTAGCTGATCTTTCTACAGGGTGATTTGTTTGAAGCTGAACTCTCTACAAGGTAACTTCTTCTAGCTGATCTCTCTACAGGTAGATTTGTTTGTAGCTGAACTCTTTACATGATGGTTTCTTTGTAGTTGAACTCTCTCAAGGTAACTTCTTCTAGCTGATGTCTTTACAGGGTCACTAGTTTGTAGCTGAATTCTCTACATGGTGGTTTCTTTGTAACTGAACTCTCTACAAGGTAACTTTTTCTAGCTCATCTTTCTACAGGGTGATTTATTTGTAGCTGAATTCTGTACAGGTGGTTTGTTTGCAGCTGAGCTCTTTAAAGAATGGTTTCTTTGTAGCTGAACTCTCTACAAGGTAACTTCTTCTAGCTGATGTCTCGACAAGGTCACTAGTTTGTAGCTGAGCTCTCTACATGGTGACCTCTTCTAGCTGATCTTTCTACAGGGTGATTTGTTTGAAGCTGAACTCTCTACAAGGTAACTTCTTCTAGCTGATGTCTCGACAAGGTCACTAGTTTGTAGCTGAGCTCTCTACATGGTGACCTCTTCTAGCTGATCTTTCTACAGGGTGATTTGTTTGTAGCTGAACTCTCTATAAGGTGATTTGTTTGTAGTTGATCTCTCTGCAGGTTGATTTGTTTTAGCTGAACTCTCTACAGGCTGATTTGTTTGTAGCCAATCTCTCTACAGGGTAATTTGTTTGTAGCTGAACTCTCTACAAGTTGATTTGTGCGTATATAGCTGATCTCTCTGCAGGTTGATTTGTTTGTAGCCGATCTCTCTACAGGGCAATTTGTTTGTAGCTGATCTCTCTACAGGGTGATTTTTTGTAGCTGACCTCTCTTCAGGGTGATTTGTTTCTAGCTGATCTCTCTACAGGGTGATTTGTTTGTAGCTGATCTGTCTACAAGTTGATTTGTGTGTATATAGATGATCTCTCTGCAGGTTGATTTGTTTGTAGCTGATCTCTCTGCAGGTTGATTTGTTTTAGCTGAACTCTCTACAGGGTGATTGCTTGCAGCTGAACTCCTTACATTGTGTCTAGTTTCTAGCTGATGTCTCTATAGGGTGATTTTTTGTAGCTGAACTCTCTTCAGGGTGATTTGTTTCTAGCTGATCTCTCTACAGGTAGATTTGTGTTGATTTGTTCATTGCTGATCGCTCTAAAGGTAATTGATTTGTTGCAGTTGAACACCCTGCAAAGTGTTTTGTTTGTAGCTGATCACTCTAAAGGGTAATTTGTTTGTAGCTGAACTCTCTCCACAGTGACTTGTGTGTAGCAGAATTCTGTGTAACTGAATTCTCTAGAGAGTGACTTAATTGTAGCTGAATTCTCTACACAGTGCATGACTTGTTTATAACTGAACTTTCTTCAGTGTGACTTGTAATGTTCTGAATCTCTATAGTGGTATATTTGCTTAACTCTCCACATGGTGACTGTCTTCTTGCTGAACTGTCTATAAGATTAACTATTTGCAGCTGAACTCCCTACAGAATAACTTGTGATGTAATAAAATTCTATAATGGAGTAAATAAATTAGCCGAATGTTCTATTAGGGTGACTGTTTTATTAGAGTATCTCGATCTCGCATTTGCTACACGGAGTTGGCTTTCGAATCATAACTCAGTGGTTTGTAATCCGATTCTTCTGTACTACTGCAAGGACTTTCTATGAAGATTATTCCAGCTATACACCGATTTTCAGCTCATTGCTCTAAGCGGTTTGCCTAGTAGGCGTGAAAACTAATACTTTTTTTATTCATAAAAATCGATCGCGTAATTGTGACACAGGTTGGGTTTTGTGTCATATCTCCGTGGTCTTCATCTCGATTCCTTTCAAACCACCAAAAGGCACTCCTACGATGGTTACTCCATCTACATAGCAATTTTCAACTCATTCCATGAAGCGGTTTACCCTGTAGGCGTGACAACAAATCGATCTTGTTTTACGCGAATAATCGGTCATAACTCCTGAACCATTCATCGGATTTGTACCAAAGTTGATGCTAGGATTCGCCTTTGGACTCCCTTTCTGTGTGCCAAACTTCAAGGCGATCGGAGTACGCGTTTGCTTGTTATAGTAATTTTTGCAAGTGTGCGAAAAGACGAAGAAGAAGAAAAAAACGAAGAAAAAAAAACGAAACTTTGGCAGCTCGTATCTCGGAAATGGCTGGAGCGATTTCCTTCAAATTTGGAATGTAGACTCCCTTGGCTGGCGGGCAACTGTGTAGCAAATTTGGTTCCAATCAGATAAGTGATCACCGAGATACAAAGGTGTGAAAATGACGTTTTCGTTCTTCCTGTCAATATACTCACGGTGTGGCGCGCCGGCTTCTTGGGCCGCACGACACACTACCGTGTGTCTTGATACAGTGATACAAGCAAACATTACATCATGTGTTGGGTAATTACAGTACTGCAGCTATAAGGCTTTACCATGCAGTGTGTGTATGTATTTGGACCATTATAGGGTCATATTTATGCAACTATATATACAGCTATTACTGTCATTAGTGGGTATACAAGTGTACTAGTATTAGTATTAGTATTTGTGTTACAGGTAAAGAAGGCTCAAGGAGCCTGTAAAGCCTGATCTGTACAAAAAGAATTTAACAAATTGGCAACTACATAGCAAAAACTTATATACAATAATAGTTAACAAATTAATAATCATACAATAAAGTAGACCAGCCACTGTCGAGAAAATTTTTAAAATCATTAAGTGTGGGAGCATTAACTATGTGATTGGGTAAACTGTTCCAGTCATTGATGACTCGTACAGTGAAAAAAGTAGATCTCACTCTTGATGTTGCTTGGGGTTTAAATAACTTGTAATTGTGACCCCTAGTTGTTGATGAAGTCACAGAAGTAAACAAATCTGATGTATCTAGACTGAAATGGCTGTGTAATAGCTGATAGAACATTATCATATCTCCGCGCAGTCTGCGATATTTAAGTTAGTGAAGAATAATACACATATAGTTGATTTACAGAATTCTATGGGGTATGAGTCGTGCTTTCTACATACATATAATATTATGTTGATTGATGACTATTCAGAATTTCACATCCCATCATTTTTTAGACAGAACACTTCATCACTCATCTGATCTGTTATTGTAGCAGTTATAATGTAGTTGCCCTGTGTAGATATTAATATGCAGAACAATGATAAGTAACCACATAGCTTCATGATGTTATATGTACAACTATATAGTTGCTAAGTACATTCAGGGTGTATCCAAGTATTATAGAGATGTACCCATGTACATACTATAATGCCAATCTGTGTACATTACATATATAGAAATGAATTTGTAAACAGTCATTATCTCTTATATACTCATATCATTTTGTGCATAAATGTGTATATAATATTATGTGCATGAATAAATACCAACAACAGTGGTAGCTACGTTACTGGGTGATGAAACTTACTGGAAGTATAGAATTCTTTTTTAAAAATGAATACTTCTCGTGTACATTTCCTGCAATGAGTATACACAGTATACAATAGAGTATACTTGTATTGCTTATAATATTTAAACCGCTTGCCTGCTGGTACTGGGCACTGTATATCTTTAAAGTATGCCAAAGGATAACAAACATCATAAGTTTCCTTTAATGGTGGGAGTTGTTGAAATATGCTTTGCATATACTCGACCACTAGTCAATTTCTCCACTGTGTATCAAAGAAACATTGTATAAAACTGCGTGTTTTGTGTGTTGTGTGTGTGCGTGCGTGCGTGCGTGCGTGCGTGCGTGCGTGCGTGCGTGCGTGCGTGCGTGCGTGCGTGCGTGCGTGCGTGTATGTGTACATGTGTTGGGGTCAGTATTTTTAAAGACTATTTTCAGTCAGCACTTCCTCGTAGTGACCCCTGGGCAGTTCACTTAGCTGGCTAAAGCTGCATGACTGCAGTCTTGGAGTTTTGTGATTTTGAGCACAGGGTGTCGTGCGATGGCATCACTCTTATTATACCAAGACTGTTCTCCTGCAGAGGCGTTGCACCCCTTTCAGGGTGAGCCATCTTTCAGTGCATTTAGAGCACGTAAAACACTTCATTCTGTATGGTATTTCGCATCTTGGAATGTCAGAACACTTTTAGATTTACATGGATCAATAGAGACTGCTAAATAAGTGGTGTCTTTGATGAGCGAAAGATTTATCAAGTTGTTGATGAATTGAAAAAGTATCAAATTAATGTAGCTGGGCTGCAAGAGACTAAGTGGTTTAGGGCAGAAATGTATAAGGTAAGAGACAGTGTTGTGTTGACATCTGGAAGGACAGTGCCTACATTAGGAGGGAGTCATCAAAGAGGAGAAGGCGTGGCTTTAGTTCTACAAGGATCAGAAGTTGATGCTTGGACCAGTAGTGGTAGTCAATGGAAGATGTGGGGATCAAGACTGATCTCTGCTATACTAGATTGTTGTGATCGGGTTCATGCGATTTCCTGCTACGCACCAACTTTTGCTGCAAGTAGAGAAGAAAAAGAAAGTTTCTATAATGTTCTTCAGGATGCTCTTTCCACAGTACCAGCAAACGAACCATACATTTTGTTGGGGGACTTCAGTGCTCGCATTGGATCCAGAAGCATAGATGATCAGTGGTGGTATGAAAGAGGGCCTTTGGCTACAGTGAGTTAAACGAAACAGGTGAAGAGTTCTTGAGCTTTTTGGTTACTAATGGGGCTACAGGCTACAGTATGCAATACCTGGTTTAAGAAAAAAGAAATAAACAAACAAACGTGGCAACATCCAAAATCACAGAAGTGGGACTGTATTGATTATGTGATCATTAAGAAGGAGTATTGAAGGAGAAGTCTAGATGTGTCTGTGATGCGTGGAGCTGTTTGTAATAGTGATCACAGGCTATTGAGGGAAAAGATCTTAGTTGGTAAGAAGAAGTATTTTAGGAGACCACTTGCATAATCTAGGAAGAAATGGAATATTTCTTGTCTTCAGGATGCTATTGGTGATCAAGGAAAATTGACAGCTAAGGGTAGGTATTTGATGTCTGGGAATGAGCAGTTGGAGGTGCACTGGAATGAGCATGATGATATTGATGAGAAATGGAATGTTATGAAGTCTGCATTGTGTAAGTCAGCTGAAATAGAACTAGGTCTCTCAAGTAGTAGATGACCTGACTGGTTTGGAAATAGTTCTACTGAGATAAGCCTTTGCTTGATGAGAGGAATAGAATGTACAGTTTGTGGTTGAGTACAAAACAAGAGAGAGGTAAACACAAGTTTGCTGCTGCTTGTGGAGTTGCATGACGAGCCATAAGCTTGGCTACGGTGAAATGGTTTCTATGTAAGGCAGATCAGAGGAAGCAGAGAGAGGAAGGCATAATGGTAAAGTATTATGGAAGTGTATTAGTGATATTCAGAAGGCAAAAAGATCTACTATGGTGAAAGATGAGGAAGGAAATGTGTGTTCTTCTAGTGAAGAGCAGCAAGAACAATGCAGGAGATACTTTACCAAGATTTAAAATGTTCATAGTGAATTTTCTATAGATGAGCTAAATGAAGTAAGGCAGAGACCAATAAGAGATGAAATGGAGGAATTACCAATTGTGGAAGAGTTGTATAGAGCTATCAGTAAAATACGAAATGGAAAAGCTGCTGGTGAATCAGGTATACTACCAGAGATGGTGAAGGCTGCTTGTAGTCAAGGTGAATTCTTTAATAGATTACTTGAGTTAGTACATAATGTACACTGTTAAAAATGAAGTGCTATGGTAGCACCTAGAGGTGCTATTTTTTGACCGGAGCAGTCAAACTTTAGCACTTTTAGGGTGCTACCATAGCATTTTTAGGTGCTATCATAGCACTTCATTTTTAACAGTGTATGGAGAGAGGGTCATGTCCCTAATGACCGGAGGGATGCAACATTGGTTCCCATCCCTAAGAAGGTGATCTCACCAGTTGTGACAATTGGAGATGTATTTGTCTGCTTGATATAGTTGGGAAAGTTGTGGCTAGAGTCATACAGGAGATATTGCAGAAGTTGGCAGAAGATGAATTACCAGAGTCTCAGTGTGGCTTTAGGAAGGGGAGAAGTTGCACTGACATGATCTTTACTGTTAGGCAGTTGATTGAGAAGTCGTGGGAGCATCAATCTAAAGTTTTCTTCACTTTCATCAACTTGAAGAGAGCTTATGATTCAGTTCCAAGGGAGGCGATGTGGCTAGCTTTAGTTGAATTGATAATATCCTTTCATGAGGATACTAAGGCCAAAGACTAAATAAAGTGGTTTTAGAGGAGATTAGTGTGCAGAATGGTTTGAGACAGGGATGTTGCATGGTGCCAGTGTTGTTCAATTTGTATACATGTTTAGTGGTAGAGAGATGGCTTGCCAAATTAGAAGGTGTAGATGGTACTGGTATTACAGTCCATTATAAGTATGACCAGCGGCTTTTTAGAAGATACACTAGGAATGCAATGTTAAGGTGGTTGACAGAGTGTTTATTTGCTGCTCTTCTGGCATCAACAAGATCTGGTGCTGAGACCGCAGTGTGTACATATCAGCAAGTTAGCAAGGACTTTGGCTTGACAGTCAGCATACCAAACACCAAACACATGACAGGCAGATCAGTTGAGGTGTGTGATCAATAGCCAATCAGTTTAGAGGGTAGGATGTGTGTGTGTGTGTGTGCGTGTGTGTGTATGTGCATGCATGCGTGTGTGCATGCGTGCGTGTGTATGCGTGTACATGTTTGTGTGCGCATGAATGTGTGTGGTGTGTGTGCACATGTGTGTATCTGCATACATGTTATCTGTACATGTGTTTGGCTTTTTATGTGCATGTGTGGACTTACTCATGGTGCCACTTAATTCAAATGTAACATTTTGTTCCACTACAGGAGGGTTAGGGTAAAACTTTATCTCCACATTTTGCATCTTTGAATTTGGCTTGGCTGCAAATTAGTACAGCATAATACAAGTATAGTTCAATGTACTGTGGAAGACTTTAAATGTGGATGCGGCCGTTCCTTCCATCATCAAGGTGATTTAACTCGACATTTAAGATTCTGTGATGGCCACCCTAAAGTGGTACAAAGAAAACTTTTTGAATGTTCTTGTAGATGGATCTTCCATTGTCAAGGTGATCTTACACGGAATTTGAAGTATTGCAAGGAGCACACTCTGTCCAGAAGTTCTCAAGGACAAGCTATCATCAGTTGATGGGCTTACAAGGTTACAAGGTGTTTGTGTGCGCGTGTGTGCATGCATGTACATGTTTGCGTGCGCATGCATGTGTGTGCTGTGTGTGTGTGCACATGTGTGCATGTTATCTGTGTTTGGTTATTTATGTGCATGTGTGGACTTACTTATGGTGCCGCTTAATTCAAATGTAACATTTTGTTCCACTACAGGAGGGTTAGGGTAAAACTTCATCTTCACATTTTGCATCTGTGAATTTGGCTTGGCTGCAAATTAGTAAAGCATAATATATACAAGTACAGTTCTATAACAAAAGCATACAGCAACTGATATGGTAGAAATGTGAGCATATGCAATTATACATGCATGCATGAGACATATATAATTATTATATAGTATATTTGGAAACTGCAGTAAATGTATAAGTTTATGGCATTAATTAAATTGCATACACTGGAGGTTAACATGGAATGCACACACACTTACTGCATGACTCAATCCAGCAGTTGAAATTCTGAATTAGATCTAGGAACTAGGAGAATGATGAAATATACTATAACATCTAGGTACTGCATTTTAGCATAGTACATAGCTACAATACTTAACATGTGTCCACAGAACTGTCTGGCTATGTGTTACACATACTTACCAGTGTGCAGAATAGGAATACACAGAATTATTATTAATTGACTTGAATTCAAGTCACATGAATAGCACAGAAACTGAAGATTAACTAGGTGAATGAGTCAATAGCCACAATAATATAATAACATTTGGCTCTTCAGTCTTTTTTGTCAACATTCCGTTCCATCTTTGCATTACATCTAAGAAAAATAGTACTCAAAGAAATGCAAAGTATAGTTTTTCTATACACATCATGTTAGTATAACTGTACTGTAGTTTACTTTATTGTAAACTTTTATGATGGCATAGCAAATATGATACCATCTGAGTCTGATCCAATTCTCCCAACTAGCTACTTCAAGCCATTTCTCCCAAATGGATTACAATTACAATTAAGGGGCTGAATTGTCTTATTCTACGATCTACTGGGTAGATCCAGCAGTGCTCCCATAACTTTTCATTAAGTAACATAATGCAGAGTGATGTCTCATAGAAATCCTGAGAACTGGTAACTGCATGTATTTAATAATGAAATATATACCACATACATACTTCGTCAGTGACCTGGAGTTTTGAACTGGTTTATTTCTTTATGATCAATATCTCAATTCTTACTGCTCCCCCAATTAAATAATGGAATGATTCAGGGGCGGAGAAATGGGGGGGCAGAGGAGACAACTGCCCCCCCCCCCCCCATCCACTTTTACAACAGTGCCCCCTCACTTTTTCCAATACCCAGTTGCCAAAGTATAGCAAATATTTTAGTCATTAGCCAACTTACTTTGTCTTTATTTACTGAGATTTGTGCTAAAGGTTATGCAAGCATGGAACATTGCATGAATCAGTGCTGGGAGTGCATGAGAAGCGATATACTCTAATAGAGCAGTCACCTAACTACTCTAATAGAACATTTAGCGGAATCATAAGTTTGCCCTGCTATATGCAATTAATTCAATATGCCTTCACTAACACTTATATGTATAATCAACAGCATGAGTCCATCTGAAATGCCTTCATTTACTGATGCATCTAATTGTACAGTGTCTCAATGATAGTCATTGCATAGGAGTATCCTATTCAAGTACACATACTCTACTGAAAATGCTCTTAGATTCAATCTCAAAGCACCCAAATCTCAAAATTTTGCTGTGAAGGTATGCCCCCAGACCCCCTTAGTACTGGTGTGCTTTGCATGCTAGAGTGCAAAGCACACTAAGATACAGTTAATGATTTTAAAACACTTTGTAACTTACAGCCAACTCACATGACTTGTGAGTACTGTTCTCCGCCCCTGGAATGATTGATCCAGCAATCACTCACCCAGCAAACTTATTTAGCCTGGAGGATTTAGTTATGCAGCTAGGAGGTGCTCACTTCCAGTATGTGGTTATGCTTCCAGCATATAGGCAATGAAAGAATTGAAAGAGCAGTGGAAGGGACTAATCTCTTCTAAGAATCAGTTAGAGGTACAGACCCAGATACTGAAAATCAAAATACTCTAATAAAACAGTCAATTAATCTCATAGAGCATACAAAACAATAATAATCTCACTCTTCTAAACTATAAGGGAAAACTTCTTCATTTTGACCCATTCATTGCTCTCTCTAAATGTCGTGCATTGTATAAAACATCCTGTTAATTGCTTAAAGTTGAAGTTTGATACTAAAAAAAAACTTGTTTTGGTTAAATGTACAGTGGGTTAAATAACAAACTTAATGATTGATCATTTACACTATATAAAACATTAACATTAGCAATTTTTTTTCTAAAGTTAGCTACAGCACCACAAAGCTGCAGATTGCCACTACCAGTGATTCTATTTACTCAATCAAGCTCCACACATCAGATCTAAAATTAATATTCTTAACTTTAGTACAACAGATTAAAATGTGACCAGTGTATACTTTTGTCCCTTCCAAAGGCTGCATTAAAAGGTGAATAGTTTTATAACCTAAATACACTGTAGATGCTCTAGAATAACCACAGCATTAATATATACCAATAGCTTATCAGTTAAGCTATCAAGACTGCTTTACATAATATATGTGACCGGATTTGCGAAAAGGTACATTTTTCACACGCAAAATTTGACACATTTTTTTAACTTTAATGCTTCGTAACTTTTTGATCATGGCATATAATTGCTTGAAATTTTCAAAGAATGTAACTACAATATCTAGCTACATTGTGATGCTTAGAGCAAGTTAATCAGTAGCTATACGGAGGAAAGTGTTACATCATTTTGTTTGCTGGTATGTCAAATGTGTGGAAAAGGCAAAACCAGTCACATATGTAATAAGACAGATGGCTGTGGTATTTGGGATTAATAATGTGAGCATTGTAAACAGACAGGAGTAAATGTCACTTTGGAGACCATAGCAACAATTGTTGCTAAGTGTGGTTGGTCTTTTGCAGTGGTTATTTTTTAAATTTCTGTTGCTTAGTAACAGTTGCTATGGTTGTCAGATTATTATTTACAATAGGATAGATAGCTGTGGTATTCGGGATTAATAGTGTGAGCATAGTAAACAGGAAGGAGTAGTGCAAGGCAAATCCGAGGGAACTATTAATCTGGAATACCACAGCCATCCATCCTATTACAAATTAAATCCGACAACCATAGCAACTGTTACTAAGCTACAGAAATCCCAAAAAAAAACTACTGCAAAAAACCAATCACACTGTTGCTATGGTCCCAAAGGGATGTTTACCTTCAGATTGTTGCTACTGTATGTATGGGGCATCTATCACTATGCTAACACTAGTTATCAAATCTGACATGTACTTCCAATAGAAACGCACCACACTATTTTAGCCAATCAGATTAATATTAGTATTACAGAGTTTTTGTCAAGGGACTTTGACAAACAAATGTAATACTAATTCTATTGGGTAATTGCTTGGTGTATTTCAAAACAATACATCAGTGCTATTGAGAGTATTATTAAATAGTAATAGATTCACTTGTCAGATTAATAATTATACACATTCGTTTCATGTCAACTTATGCTACAAGTGCATAACACAAGTTAAATATGCATACAGGTATTCTATATTGTATTACAACTACAGGAGTGTCTTTATAACATCTGCTAATTCTGGATCAACTTTTCTCACTTTTATCTCAACAAATTCCCACGTGAGATCATCATCTTGATGGTACATACGATGCATTACATCCATACACCTGATTTGATTATCTTCACTGTTTTCTTGTATCTTTGTCTTTACATCATCACCAAACTTAAATGCATTGAGAATTACCACCCAGGCATCACCTCTTTTATTAACCAAAGGTTTCACGATGGGATCACCAAATACTCTTTGCAAATTCGCAATGTTTTCCACTTTGACAATCGGGAAGATCAGAAAACAAACCTCCAGATGTGCCTGCCTGTAGTACATAAATATCTTCGCTTATATCTCTTAGAAAAATTGGAGGATAAAACAATACATGCAATTCTGTGTCACAAGAAACAATTTGATCATCATTCACCATAAGCACAACATGTTCCACAGAAATCTTATAATGATGTGCTACCATTGAATAGAGCTTGTTGACTGAAGTGTTGTACTCCACCTTTAGAAGGCATTCATTAGGATTACAATGCTCAGAGTCCAAGTCATCAGATATTTGTACTAAATAAATGTGTTTTATACCATCATCCTTGATGCGAAGAAAACAGATCCTAACCTTAAGCAAGTGACGAAATAATAACATGTTGTGGTCTTCTAATGTGCATGTGTCAAACAAGTTGCTTAGTTCAAATACCAGATAAATATGTTGTTCGCCATAGGTTGGCTTACATTTCTCAGGTTCATATTTCAAACGTTGATACTTTGGTTTTATGTTCAGTTTAGCGCAAATCATGTATTTTAATTTTAGTATAGTGTCAAAGCTGTTAACCTTCAAAATTATGTTTTCTGAGCTCTCTCCGTCAATTTTGTAGCATACACAAATATAGAACTCTCCACTGACTATCTCTACGATCATGTCAAGCACAGTGTGAGTCCACTTATGGTATTTACTAATCTCACAAGAATCAACTAGGGTAAGGTCTGGCTTCCCTGCAATCTTCAGTATTTGATGATCACGTGGAACTCCGGCGTGCTCGTTCCTTGTAATGGCGTCCTTCACGTCTCCTATTTTATCAAAACCTTTCTTCTCTATGATAACCTTGTTACCATTTGGCATTTGTATGCATAAAGTTACCGGTGCACTGTTCCTTAGACTCCGCATCCTTTCCTCGCAGTAAGATTTCCAGTGAAACGAATGGCGCCGCCCTCTCTGTGAACATGACACAATCATATGGGAACGGTCAGCACTATCTGCAGTTCTGTCAATCTTACTGAATACGTTAGCCATGCTTGAAACTGTACACTCGACTTTCGTATCCACTTCCGTGTCAAACCTCAGTTCTGAAAAATGAAGTAGCCAGTAATCTTCCGTAAATCGTATAAGGATATTAATTTTCAGAATAATCAAGTAGAATTTGAGGAAACACAAAAAACCTGACAGATGCTTTTTTGTGCACTGAAGGACTCTCCTGCCCTGTAAATTTTAATCATATATGTAGCTAAGTAGCAATGTGTTTTTGTATGTTGGCTACAGAAGTAACTAACTAGTATTAATTACGGAAGATTCTGGCTACTTCATTTTTCAGAACTGAGGTTTTGACACCGAAGTGGACATGAAAGTCGAGTGTACAGTTTCAAGCATGCTAATGTATTCAGTTGGCCTGACATAAAGTTTAGTATTTCAATTAAAAGAAGTATAAGTACATGGAGGGAGGGCATTTGCCCCAAATGCTCCATCCTGAATCCGCCATTGTAATACATATTCTTTATACAACAAAGTAGTAGGCTAACTTAGAAATAGTGTGGTGGTGTTGAGGGTAATATGGCAACATGTGCCAACCACCAAAACTAATTATTCATAGTATTATGAGTGATTAGTTTTGGTGGTTGGCCATATTACCGTCAACATGGCAACATGTGCCAACCACCAAAACTAATTACTCATAATAGTATTATGAGTGATTAGTTTTGGTGATTGGCCATATTACTCTCAACACCACCACACTATTTCTAAATTAGCCTACTACTTTGTTGTATAAAGAATACGTATTACAATGGCGGATCCAGGATGGAGCATTCAGAGACCTCAACCTATTAAGTGCACTAGGAGTGAGACCTGAGGTTGAAATGAGTGAGATTTGCTTATTTATGCGTGAGGTCTCGTTTTAGTAGAAAAATTACTGCAAAAATTACAAAATTCGCAACTTTCTTTGGCTATTTTCAGTTATACTTCTCCATTTTTAGCCATTAGAGCACTGTTTAGTGCTTTTCTAAGAGGTTTGAAGTGAAATTAACTTACGTAAGAGCTTAATTTTCCAGGAATTGCAATGCGTGAGATGGAAACCATGCGTGAGACAACAATCCAATGAGTGTGTCTCACACGTAATGCATGAGAGTTGAGGTGTCTGAGCATTTGGGGCAAGTACCCCTCCCCCCCACCCCTTTGTGAAGTTGTTAATCATGTACTTATACTTCTTTTAATTGAAATACTAAACTTTATATGTCAGGCCAAGATCTCATGAAAATATTCCTAACTATATTAGTCATTTATTGTAGACTCACTCAGGGCCGCCAAGAGACTTTAGAGGGCCCGGGGCAAGTTAAGAATGTGGGGCCCTATGACTGATAGGGGGTCTGGGGGCATCCCTACCTCCCAAGAAATTTTTGAAAATTAGACCCTCTGAGAATGAATATGAGAGTGATTTGAGTAGTTATCACAGTAGTTATCACAGTATAATTGATTGTTTGTATTACTCTATCAGCAGGATATCTGAAGCTTAAATTAAACCTTTTTTTCTAGATATCATGCAATGCCACCTAGGAATTTTCTAAGTACTGCACCCTTTAAATTTGAATGTGAGGTTGATTTTTAATGTATTATTGTTTAGGGCAGGATTTCAAAGGAAGTTTCCAACAGAACACAAGTTTATAATTATAATACTAGAGGCAGGGGTCTGGGGGCGCTGTCCCCAGCCGCTTAAAGATCTTGAATAATTTAATGGTCCAAAACTCAATAGATTGCTATAATATAACTTATGGATGAATTATTGTGATACTTTGTATAACTTACAGCTGGGACACAGTTATCTACTGGCAGATGGTCTACACATGTACAGAAGAATTTTGCAGTGACAAATTAGAGTTTTTGCTATACAATTTAATAAGTAGATTGAGGATATTTGTACACCCAAGTGCATAATATAAAATTATATACCCATCATCGACTAAAAATACAACTGCAAACCATATTAGTGATAATCTCATACTCAGTCTTGCATCACTCATTATTTGTAATGCTACAATGTCTGCTTTAGAAATTCAATGCAGTAAAGTTTCTTGTCACATTAATCCATTACTGGCATTAGTACTTGTATTAGGACATTTAGAGTGCACTTGATTGCTCTATTAGAGTATAGGTGACTGTTCTATTAGAGTATCTTAATCTGGATCTACGTCACAGTGCTCTTTAAGCGCCTATATCATTATATTATTACCCATGTAATGATTTGTTGACCCTGGAACTATGCTGGATATTGAATTTGCTATCTAATTGATGCTATCTATTAGCATTGTCACTGAAACCTGAAACTTCTGTGTCTTCGAGTCTACAGAGAAGATTTACACTGTTGTATGCTCTTTTATTGTATGTATAAACAATGTATAGCTATGGGGCCCACCTTTGGGGGCCCAGTTATCCCCCACTGTCGGCGTCCCTGGACTAACTTGAAAGCAATATCAAAACGACCTATAGCTACCCTACCAGCAACTTCTTCCGTACTAACCGCCTCTAAAAATAATTATTATTTCCTGGTGTTTGAGACATCCCATAGCCTGTTAATCAGCTTTTAAGATTTCACAGCAATTATCAAGAGAATCTATTCTCTTCCAGCCTCCTACAACTTAGCCTGTTTGTGCCCCTCCCCTTGCCATCTGCCCCTGTATTACTAGGGCAGCTTAACTGGTAGAAGTGGACATTCTGACAAAAACACGTACCAATATTTTTTTACATACTACCCAGGTCAGTAACTTTCAGTTTTTGATAGGAACCAATTCATCCAATTACCCTGAGGTGATTGCTAAAGCATACTAGTAGAATGGCTTTTTGTTTTTTCTTCCTTAGGCATTGTTTAAACTGTCAATAGCTATTTGGCATAATAGTATAGAGCTTACTTTGTGAAATGTGAAACAACTTCTTTTGATTTGAGGTCAATAGATTGTTCCTTTGCGGAGTTGTGATCATGTATAGAAACCAGAAACCTATCGAATTGGTCCCGCCCATGTATTTAATTACAAATACAGCTTTTGGTGCCAAACTCTTGATCAGTTCATCATTAAGACATGGTAGGGATATATTCAATCATATATAGTATGATGCAATGTAGAATGTTACCACAGAAACCTAAACACTTATCTTGTTACCATAGAAACCTAACCATATACCAAAAAAGATCATTAAAAATGCTCAGTATAGTGTTCTCAATAGTCTGTAATACCTGAACATTTTACAGTAACAACGTGTGACAAAAAGGAGAGCTATGAATGAAGCTAGAAAGGATTTATTTTGCCACAAGGCGAGAAGCTTCCCCCAACACAGAATGCACTCTTGCAGCATACCAAACATGTATAGCATACCAAGATGCAATATGGTACACCAGTGAGCAAAGTGAGCAACAGATGCCACCTCCAGAGGACACTTGATGAGTTCAATGTCTGCGTTCCGGTGTGGAGCACATTACCTATAGCTGCTAAAGCTTGTAGTGACTGTAAATGTAAGAGATGCGGTGGCAGATGTTTCATGCAGAAAAGCTGGTTGGAAATGCACAGGAGCTCTGTACCTGTCACTGCTTAGATTGAGAAACATAGCTATAGCTAATACTGAGAGTGATGACACTTAATGGGCTACTAACATTACTTAAGGTTTTCATATATATACATACGGTAAATTATCATTCTTGACCATATGTATTTAGTTGGCTTCTCACAATTTTTAAAATTTATTATAGGTAGATTTTTCATGTGTCAATTGTGTGCTGGAATCCATGCACCAATGAAGATTGTGGTGATCTAGCTAGAGCAAAGAACCATGGGGCAATGCCTTTAGACTTCAATATGCAATGGAAAATTTCTTTCACAGCGTGATCGAATAAACATGAGGTCCAACAGTTGCATGTTCCAGCAAAACTGCCCTATCCCAATATTGAAATATTGGACTCAGTCCAGTCTTAGATACCATCTCTTGTCTCCACATCTCCTAAGCATTTTCATCATTTAGCTATTTACTGATTTATTTATTTATTGCTGCTTTACAGCACCAGATGTAAGATTACAGAATTAAAATGATTGTACAAAAATAATGTGGTGGTGTTGAGGCCAACTTGAGGGTCAGATGGCAACATGTGCCAACTACATAAACTAATTACTAGTTGTAATTACTTAACAACTTCAGTACATGTAGACAATATACAAAAATACATATCTACTTTAGTATATAGCTACATAATTATATAGGGCAGGAGAGTCCTCCAGTGCACAAAAAAGCTTCTGTCTGCAATCTACTATATTCCGGTTTTTGTGTTTTCCTCGAATTCCAACTGTAAATATCCTTATGATTTACGGAAGATTATTGGCTACCGTAGATTCCCTAAAAATTCGGCAGAAATAAATTAATTCCATTCGTGTCTGGCCGAACAATTAGGAAAAAATGTACCAATGCAACCCGGTGCTATTGTCGAAGTTTTAGGGATCCATCCCTAATATAGTCTACACGCTTCATGGCTATGTTATTTGTGATCCGTTTACTGTTTACTTTCTGCATTTCTTTCTACAGGGACCAACTGCAGGAAGACCTTGCGGAGGAATTGCCGGACGATACTGCATGGCCGCAACACTCACTTGGCTGCAGCACTAACTTATATACCGTGATTGCCTACATTATCCAGGAGAGATGATCAATGTTATTACTACCGTAATCACATAGTGATTTAATTTGCCATACATTAGTCTCAATAGTAGGAGTGCAATTAATCTCAAATCGCATGGCCTTGTTTCTGTAATTGCACTGTAAAGTAGCCAATAAAATAGCAGAATAACAGAAGCCTTTTAAGTGCAACAAGAAAGTGATATAATGAATAGCCAATCAAAGAAGCTGACAATAGAAGCCTTTCAAGTGCAACATATGTAGACATTTTGAGTAGCCAATCAGAATTGCTGACACGTGAAGCCTTTTAAGTGCAACAACAAATGATGTAATACAAAGAAGGATGATGCAATCACCTGGTAGAAGTTAATAGCCACATAGAACTGGATAGATGTGTACTACAAACCACGAAGGGTGGTCACTATGTGATTAGTAGGCAATCACACGAATTTTCGTGCAATTATGGAATAATTGTACTCGTAACAGCCAAAATTGCACTCGGCTTCGCCTCGTGCAAT
Source organism: Dysidea avara (assembly GCF_963678975.1). NCBI lineage: Eukaryota > Metazoa > Porifera > Demospongiae > Dictyoceratida > Dysideidae > Dysidea > Dysidea avara. The sequence goes on along the minus strand of NC_089279.1, from coordinate 27,892,848 downwards.
TTTGACTTTTACTCGTACAATTATTCCCTAATTGCACTCAAATGTGTGTGATTACCTATACTAATTAGCTTTTTTTCGTTGTAAAATAATCTTCGTATGCAAAACTTGTACGAAAATTTCTTACACGAAAATTTTTGGTGGGGACTATTCTACGGAACGGAACGGAACGGAACGGAATGATGGACTAAACTGCGGAACGGAATGATTTCTCAGATTGAAGCTTGCAGCTTACCATTGCTGTACAAGTTATCAGTGGCACTTCCAGCAGGTAATCAAACGTACCCCAAGAAAGATAAAACGAATTTAAGGATCGATTGTGGGTTCTTGTTGGTTGTCATTAGTAACGAAGTACTAATTGTGGGAATAGCTGACTCAGTGATTTCATCTTCGGATATATCAAGTAGGGAACTTAATGCATGACTTTTTTTTACTAGTATGTGAGTTATTTTTACTTACTTGACTTTAGAATGTACAGTCTGAGGCCCAGCCTTTCTAATTGGCATAAATCAGTATGTGTATAGCTACACTACAAAGGAAACAAGTATGGTGACATGCTCAGTCTAAGTAGAATCTAAAGGAATTTTGTGCAGTGTGTGAGGATCAAACATTCAGATACCTCAAGGAGGCTATATTGTGTGAACATAAATGATTCATTAACAGAGTAGTGGACTATTGTCAGATATCTCAGCCTGAGTACTGAGTTGAATTCTGGATGGGGTCTATTTTACAGAATGGAGTGCTTTCTGAATCAACTTGCAGCTTGGCTAGCTGCTATCATTGCTGAAATTGCATTTTATCAGTGGAACCTCCAGGAAAATGGAATAGGATAATTATAAAACATTAATTAAGTGATTGTTTAGGTAATCATGACTTTATTCAGTCTAATAAACAGAATATATGGTTGATTGAGTGAGGTATCACTTTCAGAATGTTCAGACGACCAGTGATGAGATGCATGGATTCATCGAATTTTTGTTGTGGTTGGAGACATTAAATATCCAAAAGCAAACTGACTGTATAATATTAATTCACTTTCTTTATATTTTCTCAATTTTGAGCCTGTATACAAATAATTGAATTTTCCTTGTCAATAGAAATCCTAGAATAAGATGGGAGAGAAGCTTATCTTTGTTTACCTATACTGTACAACCAAGAGTTCGTAATACTGATTTGTATGGGGAGAGTGTCTAACTCTCAGTATGGCCTGTACAAACACCCTGTGTAAAGTTCACCTTTCATCAAATCAACACCTTTACTGGGGGATAGAAAACTGTTGATTAGAGTTGCTGAAGAAGGTAAAGCCTTTGTTCTGAAATAAGGCCGAGGTGTTACTTTAAGCAGGGTGTTTGGTGAATGCATTCAAGTTAGACACTCCCCACCTTATTATGAACTCTTGGTACAACTTCAAAGGAAATGAAGAAAGCATACAGATGAATCAATAAAATCACTACAGTAAGGTGAATTACAGACTAGTGAGATCTTGGTTAATTAATGACAGTGGTTGGAGATTAAGTGTGGTAGCTTCTTGCTCTTGAATATGTTGCAAAGTGGAAGTACAAATCAAAATGGGATATCAATTTCATTATGAAAAATTTGTATACATAAATAATCTAGCATTACTATTTCATTTGTCCTCCACTTAAACATGCTACAACAGTGCTAGTGTCAGTAAATTGGCAGTGAGTCTACCTTGAAATCTCAACTCTAGAGTAGATCCAACACAGGACAGCCTGCACTGTAACAAATACATGTGATCCCATTGTAATTTCATGGACCAGCTGGACTGGGAATCACTTGAAAATAGACGAACAAATTTAACCTGTTTTGTTTGAAGTGAAGCATGTGAAATGTTACACTTAAGAAATCCTAGGATTCTTAGGTGGTATGTAATTAATGTAAGTGTTCCATTTCAGGTCTGACTAGATACATTGAAATTACACACACATCCCGGTCCAAATCACGTTTGCCTGGTGGCTACGGGCATGGTTTCACATGCGGCTTATAATAGAGATTTGGCTGATCTTGGAGTTTTGACATTTAGCCTGATTCAAGGCTAGCAGTCAGACACATCCTTGAATTGTGCAACAGATAAAATCAGCTCACTATTGAATACAGCATTAGTCCACTGCACCAGCTGTTAATATATAAATAACTCCATGCATACACTTCAGTGATGTTTGCAGAATATACCCTCCTTGCGGTCTGCCAAAACATTTGCTCCTCACACACTGCACAAAATTCTTCAAGTTTTAATTCAGCTGGCTCTTTCCTGTTACCAGTATCTTCCTGCTTGCTTTATTTATACACTGACTTATGACTTGAAAGACCGGCCCAGACTGTTTTGTAAAGTCTAAATAAGAAAAACAGCTCACATAAAGTTCCCTTCGGTATGGATGAACATCACTGATACAGCTCATCCCACAATAATACTTCGTTACTAATGACAACCAACAAAAACCCACAATCGATCCGTTAATTCTTTTTATCTTATGTTTAACCACCCACTGGAGATGCCACTGCTAACTTATAAGGGAAGTTCCAGCAATGGTAAGTTGCAAGCTTCAGTTTGAGAAAGCGTTCCGTTCCGTGGTTTAGTCCATCATTCCGTTCCGTTCCGTTCCGTAGAATAGTCCCCACCAAAATTTTTGCATAAGATCGAACTACTCTAATAGAGCAGTCATTCTACGAAAATATTTTTACACGAAAATTTTTATCACGATAATAAAGCGAATTACGTACGGTACATCGCTTTTGAATACAATCACTCAGACGCAACTACTAAAAATAAAAACCACAAGCAATAATATGATTACTGAACTACGCATCTCATGACAATTATATATATATATATTTATTACTGTGCAGCAATCAAAAGATTATAACGCACAGGTGTGACCATAAAAGTTACTTAAGTTATTACAAAACTCATTAGGGGTAGAGGAATTAATTACATCAGCAGAGAGTTGGTTCCATAATTTGATGGTTGATGGCAAAAAGGAAAATTTGTTTACATCAATTAGAGTCATTGGTTGGTGATAGTAGCCACTCCTTAAACTTGAAAGTTTAGGGGTAAGATCATCTGTAGGCACAATCAAATACCCGTTAATTATTTTGGAAAAAGTACTTAATTTATCTTGGGTTCTTCTTGCCTGTAACAATGGTAGATTAAGAGAAGACAACATGTAAGTAACACTTGAATATCTTCAATTAATTAAATCTCACTACCAGATGCTGCATGAAGTGTTCCATGACTTAACAGAGCATTATCTGAAAGTGTGTCATGTTTGTGGGTTCCAGGAAAGATGTTATTTTGTGAACAGAGTTACAGAAATGAACTGGACCGTTTTACAGTATAGCCTCCCGCGCGTGTTGTCACATGATGATATCGTTGACGTTGGGCACGTTCCCTGAACAATTCCACACTTGGTGCTTCATCCAGCATCGAGGTAGCTTATTTTGTGAGGTACTGGGAATCCTCAGTACTCAAGACCTCCGTCAACTATAGCACTCCAAGTGCCAAAAAATTAGCGCTTATAGAGTAGTGGTGGTAGTTATGAGACACTTAACTTCAAAGCATTGCTATTACCTTAAACTGTAACCCTGGTATTTCACAATACTAATAGGGAAAGGTATGCCCATAAACTATATTATCCTAAAATTTCAAAAATTTTCATAACATTTGATGGTCTGTTTAATCATTTTTCTGGAACACTGTAGGTGTGTGTATTATGAGACATAAGGGGGTATTATGAGACGCTGTGCTTGCAAGTTGACTATTTCGTATTTGATTATGGTAAATTTCATATGTAAAAGGTAGCAGGGACACTGTAGACAGTCAAAGTAGATTAGTTGACTTAGTACATGCACTTCACATCTTCGTATTCTTTACTGCATAGTGAGTGGTACAAAGACAATCATTGACAGTCCTCCATTATGATATAGCAAATTTTAGGAGCTATATTATTCCCTAATTAGTATTGTGGTTGACTTATAATCACTATCTGTGATGATCTGAATAGGTACTATCTCTTTACTCCTAAATCTGCAGGATTTAACCCACTACACTTGTTTTAAGCTATGTGACCCATATTACCCCCTGTCCCATAATACCAGCCTCTACTCTAACTAGAAACTTTCCTTGCGTTTGCCAAAATTTAGAGCACAATGCGTTCAAAGCACAGGGAGTGCCGAATATTTAGAGATGCCAAAATTTTAGGGAATCTACGGTACTTCATTTATCAGTACTGAAAACAGTGAAAAGGGTTTTGATGCTGAAGTGGACAGAAAAATCAAGTGTACGGTCAAGTTTGGCTAACATATTGACTCACTAGTAAGATTGAAAGAACTCCCGATAGTGCTGACTGTTCCCATATGATTGTGTGTTCACAGAGAGGGTAGTGCCATTGACTGGAAATACTACAAGGAAAGGATGCGGAGTTTAAGGAACAATGCACCGGTAACTTTATGTATACAAATGCCAAATGGTAACAAGGTTATCATAGAGAAGAAAGGCTTGGATAAAATAGGAGATGTGAAGGATGTCATTGTAAAGAACGAGCATGCCAGTATTCCACGTGATCATCAAATACTGAAGATTGCAGGGAAGCCAGACCTTACCCTAGTTGGTTCTTGTGAGATTAGTGAATACCATAAAGTGTACTCACACTGTGCTTGACATGATCTTAGAGATAATCAGTGGAGAGTTCTATATTTGCAGGGACGGATCCAGAGTTTGGAAAGAGGGGGGGCACCTTGCTGAAAAAAGTTGAAGAGCAAAAAAAAAGGTCGCAACAATAATAGCTAGTTATCCTTTACCAAATATATTATATCACGTATGTTAAATAAAATCCTATTTATAGCTTCATAAGTAAGCTGCACTGCCTCATGAACGTTGTGACTGCTTTATTAGAGTAATTGACTGCTCTATTAGAGTATCTCGATCTTGCATGCAATTTCTCGAAGGGGGGTGAGGGGGGGCATTTGCCCCAAATGCCCCATCCTGGATCCGCCATTGATTTGTGTACAGTAGTGTTGTTTTAGTTAACTATAACTAAAAGTAGCTACTTTTAGTAAGGCAAATATGTATTAGTTAACTAAAACTATAACTAAAAAACAGCAGAATGATTTACTAAATCTAAAACTAAGAAAGATTACTAAAACTATAAAACTAAAACCAAAAGATTTTCTTATGCACAACTAAAACTAAAACTAAAACGTTTTCATGTTTTTAATTAAAACTAAAACAACAAAGACAATATAACCATAACTAAATCTATAACTAAAATGAATTAAGAAGGATTACTATACTAACTAAAACTAAATTATTGAAGAAACTGACTATGACTATAACTGAAACTCCTTACTAAAACAACACTAGTGTACAGTATGCTACAAAATAGATGGGGAGAGCTCTGAAAACATAATTTTTAAGGTTAGCAGCTTTGAGACTATACTAAAATTAAAATACATGATTTGCACTAAACTGAACATAAAACCAATTGAAAGTATCGACGTTTGAAATATGAGTCAGTGGACCTACATATATCTGAGAAATGTAAGCCAACCGGCATTTATTCTATCCGACATTTGAACTAAGCAACTTGTGTGACACATGCACATTAGAAGATCACAACAATTACATGTTATTGTTTCGTCACTTGCTTAAGGTTAGGATCTGTTTTCTTTGCATCAAGGATGACGGTGTAAAACACATTTATTTAGTACAAATATCTGATGACTTGGACTTTGAGCATCATGATCCTAAAGAGTATCTTCTAAAGGTGGAGTACAACACTGCAGTCAACAAGCTCTATAGCTATTCAATGGTAGCAGATCTTCATAAGATTTCTGTGGAACATGTTGTGCTCATGGTGAATGACAATCAAATTGTTTCTTATGACACAGAATTGCATGTGTTGTTTATCCTCCAATTTGTCTAAGAGATATAAGGGCAGATATTCATATGTAACAGGCAGCCACATCTGGAGATTTGTTTTCTGATCTTCCTGATTGTCAACGTGGGAAATATTGTGAATTTGCAAAGAGAGTATTTGGTGATCCCATTCTGAAACCATTGGTTCATAAAAGAGGTGATGCCTGGGTGGTAGTTCTCAATGCATTTAAGTTTGGTGATGATGTAAAGACAAAGACACAAAAAACAGTGAAGATAATCAAATCAGGTATATGGATGTAATGCTTCGTATGTACCATCAAGATGATGATCTCATGTGGGAATTTGTTGAGACACAAGTGAGAAAAGTTAATCCAGAATTAGCAGATCTTATAATGACACTCCTGTAGTTGTAATGCAATATAGAATACCTGCCTGTATGCATATCTAACTTGCGTTATGCACTTGTAGCATAATTTGACGTGAAACCAATGTGTATAATTATTAATCAGACATGTGAATCTGTTACTATACAATACTCTCAATAGCACCTTGAAGTATTATTTTGAAATACACCAAACAATTAGCCAATAGAAATAGTATTGCACTTGTTTGTCAAGGTCCCTAAGTGACAAAAATCTGTAATACTAATCTGATTGGCTAAAATAGTGTGGTATGTTTCTATTGTAAGTGCATTTCCAATTTGACAACTAATGTTACCATAGTGATAGATGCCCCATACATACAGTAGCAACAATATGGCTGCTAGGTAAGGCAAACGTCACTTTGGGACCATAGCAACAGTGTGATCAGTCTTTTGCAGTAGGTTTTTTGGAATTTCTGTAGCTTAGTAACAGTTGCTATGGTCATTGACTTTAATTTGTAATAGGATGGATGGGTGTGGTATTTGGGATTAAGGAAATAATGCTCAGATTCGCCTCGCACTATTTTACTCCTTCCTGTTTACAATGCTCACACCATTAATCACGAATACCACAGCCATCTGTCCTATCAGGAGCTCATAAACACCACAAGGAGCAAAGGAGCGTAATGCTCAGGATATAACTGTGTTCTATCTTTAGTTAATGAAACATATCCTTATAAAGAGAGCAGTAATTTCCTGAGCTCTGCTTGTTTATGTTAACAGGTGCTAGCAGTTAATATGCAGCCATAGAGTGTCAGTCGAGGTGTCAGTAATACTGGTAGGGTAATTAAAAGAATGATTTCAACATAGCTCTGTTTCTGGTCCTCTACAGCACAGAGAGCTTACAAACTATATGGGTACTTAGTTCACTACTTTGAGTTGTTCAGGCTCTTTAGTTTACAAATAGCACACAAGTACTTAGACTCATCATGGTTTCCTTTGAAAATAAACAGCTTGAAGGTGATGATGCAATAAACCCCTATCATAGGGCTGCTCAGTTTTTCACGTTTTATCCAGTCACCTCGTAAATTTATACGTCCGGTTTTGGTCAGTTTTATTTGTTCCGTATACTTCGAGTATGCACAAATCACAAATTCCCTTATTACAAATGTGACCCAGTCTGGGAAAACCAGTCTTATCGCCTCTTTAAAAGTATCGAGAAACGCCAGCTTTAAGGGTGCTCTGTACAGTCCACTTATATGGCTTCCCATGAAACTTAATTTGTTCTATAACTTACAAATGGTTTTAGCAAATGTTCTGTACTTTTTTACTGGATGTAACCTAACACTAGTACACAGTTTAGTCCAGAACCAACTGCTAAATTTGCTTTAGAACATGAATTACAGTTTTTCCCTTTATACTAGAACTAGTCCTACAGTTTACGCACAAGAGCCTTGATACTTTTATGATACACTATGCTAAACAGCACAAACCATTGTGCATTTTTATTATTTTCTTTTAGCTTCTCAATCATCACATATTTATCTTTCGGGTTGACACTCCCAGAAATCCTTTTCTTAACTTCCATGTTATTCATCATCTGAACTTATTATTTCAAAATGACAAATGCTCTTCTTTGGAAAAAAGTACTAAAGTAGCTTGTGTGAAAATTTCATGTCTATTGGATTAAAAATGACGGAGTAGTTCTAATTTAAGTGAGAGGGTGTAGAATAGCGAGATGCATGCGCTTGTTGCTATGGGATACCTAATTTACAAGTACTAAAATATGTCAACATGTCACAGACTAATTAAGTGATCATAATATTTCTTTTAGTGTACTACAGACTATGTCTTGGAAAGCCTTGTATGAACTGTACAGAGTACCCTTAAGTGTTGTAGCTCTACAATGGTTAAAGCTATGTGTACCACATTTTCACATGTTTTACACCAATTCCTTACCTTCCAGAGCATGCACTGTGCAAGCAGCCAACAACTAAGTTTCCCGCTATTTTAGATAGTTTTTAAACCGAGGTTGACTGTATCAGGCGAGCTCCAAAAGGGGTGGGAGGCAGGGGTCCTGGAAGGCGGGCAAGATGGTGTTCAAAATTGAAAAGGAAGGTGTAGGGATAAGCTTTGGGCCATTCAGTCAGGTCTCAAAATTGGGTAAAATGAAAGGAAATTCACAGCAGAGGTACTTATTCAACACCACAGAGCTGTACAGCAACATACAGCCATACCCGGGCTTGCCAGAGCTCCTTTAAGGCCCCACACTACATGTATGGATCACCACTGGGCTTGGAAAAAGCAGCCAGCAAAACCAGACCACTCAAGTCTGGCTGATTTTGATTGTGGAATTTGATAGTTTATACATGTAGCTTTGTGTCCTGGGTGAAAAATCGAATCTGTCGATAAGATCAGTTTTCCCAGACTGGGTCACAAATAATAATCTGACGACCATAACAACTGCTACTAAGCAGCAGAAATTAAAAAAATAACCACTGTAAAAGACCAATCACATTTAGCTAACAATTGTTGCTATGGTCCCAAAGTTATGTTTGCCTTACCTTTACTCCTTTCTTACACTGCTCACATTATTAATCCCAAATACCACAGCCATCTGTTCTATTACATATATATATACATACACTGCTTAAAGTTTCTTAGTTACTAGAGTGGTATATCCCCAACATATGGAACAGTTAATAATTTGCTCTTTAGTAGCTTTTCAGTAAACCCGCATTCACTGATGTTTTACTGAGAGTTTAAAATTTAGTGAAACAGTATGCTCCGGCCATACACTAAAAGTTACTGATATTTTACTATCAGTATATATCAGTATAACTACAGTAAAGCACCTTAACAAATTAGTAAACTATTAAGAACCTTTATAAGCAGTGATATTAGTAAAGCAGTCTTGATAGCCTAACTGATAAGTTATTGGTATTAATGCTGTGGTTATTCTAGAGCATCTACTTTGAGATGGTGTATTTAGGCTATAAAACTCTATGATTATATAGCTGCTCACCTTTTTCAATGCAGCCTTTTGGAAGTGACAAATGTATACACTGGTCACATTTTAATCTGTTGTACTAAAGTTAAGAATATTAATTTTTAGATCTGATGTGTGGAGCTTGATTGAGTAAATAGAATCTCAATATCTGTCTGGAGCTGTAGCTAACTTTAGGAAAAATTGCTGAATGTAATTTTTTATATTTTATATAGTGCAAAGGATCAATCATATAAGTTTGTTACTTAACCTAATATACATCTAACTTTAGTACATAACTGCTTTAGTATCAAACTTCAACTTTAAGCAATTGGCAGGATGTTTTATACAATGCAAGAAAGCAATAAATGGGTCAAGAGGTCACGTTAAATGAAGAGTTTTTTCCCTTATAGTTTAGAGGAGTGAGATTATTATTGTTTTGGATGCTCTATGAGATTAATTGACTGTTCTATTAGAGTATTTTGATTTTAGCATCTGGGTCATACTTCTAAAATGTAATTTTGACTACCTCTAATTGATTCTCAGAAGAGATTAGTCTCTTCCCCTGCTCTTTCAATTTTTTCATTGTCATGTGCTTGAGACATAACCACATACTGGAAGTGAGTTGTTTCAGCACCTCGTAGCTCTCCAGGCTAGATAAGCCGGGTTACAGGGTGAGTGATTGGACAGCAATGCTGGATCAATCATTCCATTATTCATAGGGACCCGCCGATTATGCTCACAATTTTACCTATTATGCTATGCTGCACTGCTCAAAAATTTACCTATTATGCTTAAATTTATGCTCAATACTTACCTATTATGCTCAAATTATGCTCAATTATTTATGCCTCAGTTCTCATGCTCTGCTAATAATTTCCAGTTTATGGATAAATGATAAGTGGCTGAAGCACTAACTTACTTGTCAAAATGCATATCACAGAAAAGATCGATATACTCTAATAGAACAGTCAGCTATGTGATTGTGCTATTAGAGTTACTGATTGTTCTATTAGAGTATATCGATCTTTCTGTGATTATGATTATGATTATATACTGGGTCGAGACAGCACAGCTGATAATTGACCCAGGTAATTACAGACAAAAAAAAAACATTTAACATATACATGCATACATAAAATTATTTATTGTGTGATGACAAGGTGGTTGGTAAAAATTTCTGTGGATTGCTCTTCAATAAAGTTGTTAGGTAAAGTGTTCCATTCTCTTAAAGTATTCGGAAAGAAGCTTTTCTGATACGATACAGTGGAACTGACTGAGATTATAAATTGATGTTGATGGAGCTGTCTAGTTGGATACTGAGTTGGTAAGAAATAAGATGGTAGCTGTATGGAAGGAGTAAGCTGATGAACAATTTTGTGAAATTGGCTTAACCTATTAATGTGTCTTCTCTCTTGTAGGGTTGGCCATTCAAGGAAGTTCAACATATCTGACACACTACTGTACCAACTAAAATCAGAAAGGACCCATCTTGCAGCACGTCGTTATTTTAATAAGCTAGAATTCATACTATTACACAAATATTCTACTTATTATGCTAGCATTATGCTCAATGCTTTCAGGCACCTATTATGCTCATAATTATGCCAGCATAATTGGCGGGTCCCTAATTATTTATTTGGAGGAGCATTAAGAATTGAGATATCGATTATAAAGAACTAAACCAGTTCAAAACTCCAGACTAGGTCACTGACAAAGTATGTGGTGCACGTATGCATACAGCTATTATATAGTTTATAATTAACAGCTACCAGTTTTCAGGATTTCTATGAGACATCACTATGCAATATGTTACTTATTGAAAAGTTATGGAAACACTTCTGGATCTACCCAGTGAGAATTGAAGATCATAGAATAAGATAGTTCTGCTCCTTAATTGTTGTAATACCATTTGGGGGAAATGGCTTGAAGTGGCTAGTTGGGAGAACTGAGATGGTATATGCTATGCCATCATAATGGTTTATATACAATAAAGTAAAGATATAGTACAGTTCTGTTAACATAATGTATATAGAAATACTAAACTTTGTATTTCTTGAAAACTGTTCTTCTTAGATGCAGTGCCAAGATGGAAAGGAGTGTTGACAAAAAGACTGAGGAGCCAATTGTTATCATATTGTTGTGGCTATTGGCTCATTCACCTAGTTAATCTTCAATTTCTGTACTTTTCATGTGACGTGAATTCAAGTCAATTAATAATAACTCTGTGTAGTCCTATTGTGCACACTGGTAAGTACGTGCAATACATAGCCAGACAGTTGTGTGGACACATATTAAGTATTGCAGCTACATACTATGCTAAAATGCAGTACCTAGATGTTATAGTATATTTCATCATTCTCCTAGTTCCTAGATCTAATTCAGAATTTCATTTCAACTGCTGGATTGAGTCATGCAGTAAGTGTGTGCGCATTCCACGTTACCAGTGTATGCAATTTAATTAATGCCATGAACTTATACATTTACTGCAGTTTCCAAATGTACTAAATAATATATATATATATATATATATATATATATATATTATATGTCTCATGCATGCAATGCCATGCATGTATAATTGCATATGCTCACATTTCTACCATATCAGTTGCTGTATGCTTTTGCTATAGAACTGTACTTGTATATATTATGCTTTACTAATTTGCAGCCAAGCCAAATTCACAGATGCAAAATGTGAAGATGAAGTTTTACCCTAACCCTCCTGTAGTGGGACAAAATGTTACATTGGAATTAAGCGGCACCATAAGTAAGTCCACATATGCACATAAATAACCAAACACAGATAACATGCACACACGCGCACACAAACACCTTGTAACCTTGTAAGCCCATCAACTGATGATAGCTTGTCCTTGAGAACTTCTGGACGGAGTATGCTCCTTGCAATACTTCAAATGCCGTGTAAGATCACCTTGACAATGGAAGATCCATCTACAAGAACATTCAAAAAGTTTTCTTTGTACCACTTTAGGGTGGCCATCACAGAATCTTAAATGTCGAGTTAAATCACCTTGATGATGGAAGGAACGGCCACATCCACATTTAAAGTCTTCCACAGTACATTGCATACCAGGGTGTTGGCTATCCACAACTTCTCTAGTATATAACTGGAACCATTCAATTCTGTTAAATGTTAAATCATACCAGCTGTTCAATGGAATATTGAGTATCTTTAGGTCAGCATTCACCACATCTCTCCAATGTTGTTTTGCACCATGAAAAGGCCTAGATTTCATCAATTCGCCAAACAAAAGCTTCTTTGGTTGTCGACCATCATCCATTCTACAAACATGACCTAACCATCTCATACGTCTCTCTTTTTACACAATTTAAACCACCAATCATTCCGAACTCTCTTAACAATTCATGATTAGAAATGTGTTTAGTCCATTGTTGATGTCTAGACACTCCTAAAATGCACTGTACACACCTATGGTGAAACACTTCCAACTGATAAACCTTGACTGCCCAGCACTCTGAACCATACAGTAGTGTGACCAATACCACTGCCTTGTATACAGCATGCTTAACAGCAATAGATAAGCAGTTGTTAGTGAAGATTGACTTCTTGAGACAACCAAAGGCATTTGCTGCTTTTGCAATTCTTACTTTAACATCACTATCTTTCCCACAATCACAAGAAATAGTACTACCTAGTAGGTAGGAAAATTCTCTAATCATTTCTACTGATTCGTCATACACTGGCACACCATCCACAAAACTTGGCTCATTATCTATCTTCATTCCTTTAGTTTTGACTAAACTAACTGTAAGGCCCCAGCTACTTGCTACACCAACAAAAGACTGAGCCACAGTTACAAAATTCTCTGGCATACAAAGCAGCATCATCTGCAAACTGTGACTCTGTGATAAAATCAAGAAGTAGCTTGGACTTTGCAGTTCTATCACCCACCAACTTATGACCATGTTTATACCTAAACTCTGCCCCAGCTGCAGAGCACTTGCCTCTCCAATCATCAACTACTGCACCAAAATACAAACTAAACAAGACAGGGGCCATTGTGCAACCTTGACGTAGTCCATTGCACGCACCAAAAGACTGTAAACTCTTGACCAGTAACTACCTTAGCACACATATCTTCATTAAAGGACCTAATGATGGAGATTATTGTAGGAGGAACACCTAACTTCTCTAGCACACACCACAAAGCAGATCTAGGTACTGAATCGTATGCCTTCTTTAAGTCTACATACAATACAAACAAATCTGATTGGTGTTCCCTAGCCTTCTCAACTAACTGTCTAGCTACAAACACCATGTCAATACACCCCCTACCAGCTCTGAAACCACACTGAGTGTCAGGTAGAACATCTTCTGCAACCAGTTTCAGTCTATCTTGTACAATTCTACCCAACACCTTCCCCACAACGTCGAGTAGACTGATCCCCCTCCAATAACTTAAGTTTACCTTTCTTAGGTATTGGAACAATAAGAGCATTACGCCAATCCCTAACAACACATCCATCTCTCCACACTAAGTCAAACAGCTCAACCAGCTTCTTAACAATCACTGTACCACCACACATTAACAATTCTGGCAGTACACCAGACTCTCCTGCAGCTTTGTGACTCTTCAGGTGACCTATAGCTACCTGTATACTTCCTCGCATCTTGGGACATCATCAAGATGGTCTCTCACTGGTAACTGTACTATAGAGTTCACAACTTCCTCATCAAAACTACTAGGGATATTCAAAATATTTAAGAAATGGTGTCGCCATCTAGCACAAACATCACCATGACTATTCAAAGTATCACCATTTTCATCTAATACAGCATTGAGTCATGCACACACACACACACACACACACACACACACACACACACACACACACACACACACACACACACACACACACACACACACACACACACACACACACACACACACACACACACACACACACACACACACACACACACACACACACACACACACACACACACACACACACACACACACACACACACACACACACACACACACACACACACACACACACACACACACACACACACACACACACACACACACACACACACACACACACACACACACACACACACACACACACACACACACACACACACACACACACACACACACACACACACACACACACACACACACACACACACACACACACACACACACACACACACACACACACACACACACACACACACACACACACACACACACACACACACACACACACACACACACACACACACACACACACACACACACACACACACACACACACACACACACACACACACACACACACACACACACACACACACACACACACACACACACACACACACACACACACACACACACACACACACACACACACACACACACACACACACACACACACACACACACACACACACACACACACACACACACACACACACACACACACACACACACACACACACACACACACACACACACACACACACACACACACACACACACACACACACACACACACACACACACACACACACACACACACACACACACACACACACACACACACACACACACACACACACACACACACACACACACACACACACACACACACACACACACACACACACACACACACACACACACACACACACACACACACACACACACACACACACACACACACACACACACACACACACACACACACACACACACACACACACACACACACACACACACACACACACACACACACACACACACACACACACACACACACACACACACACACACACACACACACACACACACACACACACACACACACACACACACACACACACACACACACACACACACACACACACACACACACACACACACACACACACACACACACACACACACACACACACACACACACACACACACACACACACACACACACACACACACACACACACACACACACACACACACACACACACACACACACACACACACACACACACACACACACACACACACACACACACACACACACACACACACACACACACACACACACACACACACACACACACACACACACACACACACACACACACACACACACACACACACACACACACACACACACACACACACACACACACACACACACACACACACACAGTGTTTTACCAATTCCCAAAAACTGATATCCAATATTTTTTACCCTATTTTATTGATAGTTAACTGATCCCCGATTTTAGGTCTCGACAAATTACACTTGTGCATACTCTACTAAAAGTGCAGTTAATAAACCCAATGCTGTGAGGTTGTACACTTTCCTCAACTCAAAATTGCTAGTCAGACAAGTGGGCTAGGGCTCCAATTTATTATTGTGATTACCACAAAACATAAGCAAATTACCAAAGTTCATACCAGAGCCTTTGACACCAGCCCTCCAGTGGTACTGCAGCTGTTGAAGCTGAATAGACCAATAATCTGCTGGCCACAGCCCATTACAACTGATTTCTGATTATGGTAATAAAAAACTAAGTATTGGCTTCTACCGATTATCCATCTAATTATTGGTACAACTCTAACACACACACACACTACATACACGCGCATACACATACACACACACACATGCACGCATACACACACGCACACTACAACATACACACACTACATATACATATACACACACTACAAACATACACAACACAAAACATGCAGATTTATACAATGTTTCTTTGATACGCAGTGGAGAAAGTGACTAGTGGTCGAGTATATGCAAAAGCATATTTCAACAACTTCCCACCATTAAAGGAAACCTATGACTTTTGTTATCTTTTGTCATACATTGAAGATATGCAGTGCCCAGTACCGGCAGGCAAGTGGTTTAAGTATTATAAGCAATGTAAGTACACTTTATTGTATACTGTGTATACTCATTGCAGGAGATGTGCACTACAAGTATTCAATTTTTGTTAAGAGTTCTGTACTCCCAGTAAGTTTCATCATCCAGTAATGTACGTAGCTACCACTGTTGTTGACATTAATTTATGCATATATATATACATATGTACAACTTTCACACCTCAGATCAAAGGAAAGCCAGTGCATATATATCACAAATCTCACTGACTCAAAATGTTAACGAGATATATGCACTGCTACCAGTGCGTATATCTCCTTAAAGCAGTACGTATGTAATAGTTGTATCATGTACCCGAGTGATTTGCCTGATATGTACACCCAAGCTCGAGGGCCGTTAGGCCCGAGAGCGTGGGTGTACATATCAGGCAAATCACGAGGGCACATGATACAACTGATATGTACCATGTAGGCTAATAGCCTACTGTGGTGGGCGACTAATCACCCAAGCCAATACAAAGCAACCCACTGGATTTATTATATAGAGAGTCTTGTAAAATTCGATTATGGGTCAGCAGCAAGTAACGTTGCAGTTACGTTTGTTAACATAAACGGGAAAATCCTATGAATATCACGGAAACACTCAATTTTGCGATTTAACAAGTGTTTCAAAGTTGCTACATCTTTTAACCACTGTTTACAATGTTTTCTAAACATTCAGAGGGGTAAGCTTCGCTGTAGAGTGGTTACCTCGTGATATACGAAAAGTGGGCGTGGTACGTATTCAAACACGCGGACACGTGATTGTAAATTAACCATGACACTAGTTCTCACCTTAAACTTCCGTTTGTCAATTCATAGGGTGGTAAGGGTGTCGAATCGCCTTCGTATGAGTGCTGTAGAATGTAAAATCGGGTTCATGGTTTTCATCACGTGAGTAATAATAAACCCCCACAATCAAATACTGCCAGGATTCTTATAAAAACAAACAACGTTACTTCATCAGATATATCAAGGCCATGGTACATTTAAATGTATCATGGCCAGCCATGGTTTATTTTAAATGTACCATAGCCAGCCATGGTTTAACTTAAATGTACCATGGCCAGCCAGGGTTTATAAGAGATGTACCCTGAAATTTGGTTTTGAAGTTAGGTGGTTTCATGGTACATATCTGGTTACACACTGCCTTAATGAGATATACACACTGCCACCAGTGCCTTGATGTTATACTGTTATCCTCTTCTCTTATATAGGGAATCAAGCAAGCTGTGATTGAGGGATTGAATTCTACCAAACAACCTGTGATTGTGGGATTCAATTTTAATACAACAACAGTAATTTGTTTTTTACTTTTGTAAATGTAGCAATTAAAGTAATATAATTAACACTAGTCTCTATTAGCAAAAATAAAATCAAACTACTGTTTGATGTATTAAAATTGAATCCCACAATCACAGTTTGTTTGGAAAAATTCAATCCCACAATCACAGCTTACTTGGTTCCCTATATAACAGAAGGGTATAGCAACTACAGATTTCGCCAATTAGGTGGGTCTACATGCTAAAGTAGCCCACCCAGCTGTAACGTCAATGGGTACCTGGTGTAAACTGGGGGAGCAAATGCTCAACTGTCCATGTATCATATAACAGTTGAAGGTCCAAGTGGGACTTTGGGTACCCACACCTTCAACTGTGAGACATGGTACAGCCTCCTGTGAGTTACTAGTCCTACCCCAGGAGGGCATGCCTGCGCTGACTCATAGCACCTGAGTAGCACACAGGTGCCCCAGTGCTGGCCACTGGGCAGTGTGACCACTTAGCGGTAGCTGAAGGCTTTGCTTTTGCTTTACATGCTATAGTAGAACATATTAGTTATACCACGAGCACTCATGCTTTGCCTGTATATACACACCCGTGCCCATGGTATGTGGCCCTCGGGCTTGTGCGTATATATCAGGCAAAGCACTCATGCCCATGGCATAACTATTACTTGTACACAAAATGATACGAGTAAGAGATAATGACACTCCCTCCATAACACAGTGTATATTCTCAACAGATTGACTGTTTACAAATGCATTTCTATGTAATGTACACAGATTGGCATTATAGTATGTATGTGCATGGGTACATCTCTATAATGTTTGTATACACTCTGAATTTACTTAGCAACTAGATGTATAACATCATGAAGCAATGTGGTTACATATAATTGTTCTGCATATTAATATCTACACAGGGCAACTACACTGGAACTGCTACAATAACAGATCAGATGAATGATGAAATGTTATGTATAAAGATAGGATGTGAAATTACTGAATAGTCATCAATCAACATCATGTATGTAGGACACATGACTTTATCCCGTAGAATTCTGTAAATCAACTGTATGTGTATTATTCTTCACTAGTATAGATAATATTTTATATACTCGCTAATGAAAGTAATAGCTATAGCTAGTTGCATAAATATGACCCTATAATTGTACGGATACATGTGGTAAAGCGTTGAGCTAAACCCTAAAAATAACTCATTACATATGCATTGAGTTATTTTGCAATGCAACGAGTTATTTCATCTATAATGGATGCAATTACATATACGTTCTTGAAATTTGGCTCATTTGTTATAAATATATATAATATATAATATATATATGTATGTAATAGTTATACCATGGGCACAAGTGCTTTGCCTGATATATACGCACAAGCATGAGGGCCACAGGCCCAAGTGCGTATATACAGGCAAAGCACGAGTGCCCGTGGTATAACTAATATGTTCTACTTTAACATGTAGACTCACCTAATTGACAAAATCTTTAGTTGCTATACCCTTCTATTATATAGGGAACCAAGTAAGCTGTGGTTGTGCGATTGAATTTTGCCAAACAAATTGTGATTGTGGGATTCAATTTTAATACATCAAACAGTAGTTTGATTTATATAGCAATTGTAAGAGACTAGTGTCAATTATGTTACTTTAATTGCTACATTTACAAAAGTAAAAAACAAACTACTGTTGATGTATTAAAATTGAATCCCACAATCACAGGTTGTTTGGCAGAATTCAATCCCATAATCACAGCTTACTTGATTCCCTATATAAGAGAAGAGGATAACAGTATAACATGAAAGAAAACTGATGATTTCTGGATATAGCATGCACAGTTGCACACCTATTAGGTATGTAATGTCTCAAGTTAATGAGATATACGTACTGGTGGCAGTACATATGTCTGGTTCAGGCAGTGTGTAACAAGATATGTACCACTCTGCGTGGGCAGTTCAAAGGCACCGCCAGTGCCATAATTTGTATATTGCACTGCTGCAGACCGCAGTGAGTGCATTATAACTTATAACGCACTGGTTGCGGTTTTGTAGACCACAACGAGTGCATTATAAGTTATAATTCACCGACCGCAGTGCAATCTACAGATATTGCACTGGCTGCGGTTTTGTGCAGCATAGCACAAGTGCCGGTGGCGAAGAACACTACGACACCTCACCTAATAGGTGGAAAGACACTTCACAGATCACTCGAATTCTTTTATAGCCTGACATGTAAAGGTCGACTGTGGGCCATAACGTCACCAATACGTACAATGTTTACAAGCAGCCAATGGCGATCGAAAAAGCCAACACGGGTGGCCACAACTCTAGTCTACATATATATAAACGTACTTATACACCTTACTAGTCTGGTGCCATCTTAGCCCAGATTAAACTGTAGTCCACTTCGACAATGACTCAATAAAACAAATATATTCTAAATAATACTAACCTTTACATTCGATTGTGGTAACCAGTTTTGTCATGTCACCAGATTCTAGTTTAGCCAGTGTGAATAGTAAGTATTAGACTAGTGTCGTTTAGTAGTTAGGTATTGTTTACTTAAACCGTCTATTTAGCTGCTTTTTTTGCTCAAGAGAATCACTATGGTGATTAGTCTGGTGCTTAGTCTGTATGGCATGCTGAGCACTACATGATGAGAGTCGAACTGCGAATGCAGGTTAGTGATATAACCCATAACGCACTAGCTTTCAATATCTCAGGTGGCTGCATTACTGCAGGGAGAACGTCACTGCAACGTCCGGCTTGGTTACCCACAATCAAAGTTAGAAACCTGGCCTTTATAAGTGTTACAGCTGTCTTGTGAGACTCTCCCCACCTATTAGGTGAGTGGTACATAACAGTTATACAACGTGCACTCGTGCTTTGCCTGTATAAACGCACTTGCCTTCGAGCCTGACGGCCCTCAGGCTCGTGCGTTTATATCAGGCAGAGCACTCGTGGCCGTTGTATAACTATATAATACGCACTGCCTTAACGATATAATACGCACTGCCTTAACGAGATATATGCACTGGTAGCAGTGCGTATATCTTGTTAACATTTTGAGTCAGTGCAATATGTGATATATATGCTCTGGCTTTCCTTTGATCTGAGGTGTGAAAGTGGTATATATATACCACTTTGACACCTCAGATCAAAGGAAACCACAGGGTTATATATCACATATTGCCCTGACCACAGGGTGATATCTAGATATCACCCTGTGGTTAGGGCGATATCATGATATAGCCCTGACCACAACTGCCTTTGATGCTGAGGCAGCTACAAAGCATCAGTTCCCTTTGATTATTTATAGAGATGCTTAAAGTTTTGCATTGTGGGTTTGAGTTAAACATGTTGGTTTAGTTAGGGGCATTGTTGTGAAGCAAAAAGAATTGAGTGAGTCAGCATTGCATAGTTCAGTTACAAGACATCACTAAATAATCATTTTTGTAATGTGGGGATTGTCTTTCTACAGAGTACATTTCAACTGCATAAAAAGATGCCTCAAACATTCACAACCTATATGTCAAGTGTTTATTTTAGCACCTTAGGTTACTTTATTCATCCACAAAGTGGTTATTTGGTTTAAAATGGTATCACTACAATCAGTGAAACCCACAATCATTTCTTTTTTGTGCCCACAATTTAAACCCACAATCGATGTTTGCAAACCTCTGTAAAAAAGTAATGTGGTGAATGCAGATTTGTCTTCCTTCACCTATTAGGTGAGTATACCAGAGTGGTATATATTACTTATACCATGGCCACGAGGGATTTGCCTGATATATATGCCAGCGGCCCTTGGGCTTGGGCATATATATCAGGCAAATCCCTCGTGGCCATGGTATAACTATTAAATATGCCGGCGCGCCACACCGTCAGTATATTAACAGGAATAAAGAAAATGCAATTTTCACACCTATGTAGCTCTGTGATCCCTACTCTGATTGTAACCAAATTTGCAACACAAGTTTTGGCCAGTTAGGGGAGTCTACATGCCAAATTTGAAGACAATCGCCCCAGCCATTTCCGAGATACGAGCAAACAAAGTTTCGTTTTAATTTCTTCATGTTTTCTTCCTCATCTTCATTTCACACACTTCGCAAAATCCGCCATAAAACACGAATGCGTATTCAGATCGGGCTGAAATTTGGCACACTTAAAGGGCTCATTAAGGCGGATTAAGGCGATTATGTTATTATGCATTTAGATGTATACTCACTGCATGACTCAGCCCAATACTTGAACTGGAATTCTGTATTACATTCCACAATTAGAAGAATAATGAAAAGTAGCAGGCTCTGCGTTTTAATATGTATAGCCACAAAACTCAATCAACTCTTGTCAACTAAACAGTTCTATAGACTGAATGAACATAATTATACTGGACAGGTGTATCTTGACACACAATTACATCAGTACACATGAGTTGAATGGACTCAATTCAGAGATAACACCAATAGTATAGAAAATGAAACTAACTAGTTGAATGAGCTTACCAATTAAAAATATAGTAGTATGCACAACAAAATAATTATTTTATTCATATCATGAGCCACGATAGTGGGTTCATAATAGGGATTGCCCATGTTTTTTGCAAAAATCCTAATAGAATGCACACCTAAAAACCACCTTGAAAAGCATGTTTCAACTCAAAACAACCCACTGATGGTTCTTTGCAATGAGTATAGGCCCACTAGTAAGTATCAAGTGGAAAGGAAACAGTATGTGTATTTCAGACAAAACTGAAATATGCCAGTTTGTTATTATTATACAGCTAAGTTGTAAAAAAAAAGAGTGCGACCCCCAAAAAGGCCAGGATGAAAAAAGATGTGAAATCCAAGGTGGCGGCCAAGAAATGGGTTAATGGCAAAAATTTTAATTACGACAATTCAGGTGAATTTGCGTTACCCCCTCTACTAGGATTTGGCACCAAATTCACCTGAATTGTCATAATTAAAATTTTTGCTATTAACCTACCACCACAGCCATTTCTTGGCCGCCACCTTGGATTTTACATCTTTTTTCATCCTGGCCTTTTTGGGGGCTGCACTCTTTTTCTACATCTTGGCTGTTTTGGTTTAGATATCACTTCTTTTTGTATAGCAAGTCACAAAGCCGGCCATTAACTGGCTTTGGTGCTTCCTTCTAACTTGTTTTTTTTTCTTTTCTGCAGGAATTGTGGAACAAAGAAAGAAATGTTGTGTACAGTTTTTGTCTGATTACAAATATTTGTATATTAAACAAAGAAACTTAATCATACTGTAGGTATAAGGTGACTTCTTATACATAACTGAACTGTAGCTGAAACTCCCATTGTTTGTAGCTGAACTCTTTTCAGAGTGACTAGTTTCTAGCTGAACTCTCTACATGGTGATTTGTTTCCAACACATATTTCTACAGGGTGACTCGTTTGTAGCTGAATTCTCTACAAGGTAACTTCTTCTAGCTGATCTCTCTATATAGGGTGACTTGTTTGTAGTTGAACTTTCTACATGATGGTTTCTTTGTAGCTGAACTCTCTACAAGATAACTTCTTCTAGCTGATCTTTCTGCAGGGCGATTTATTTGTAGCTGAATTCTCTACAGGGTGGTTTGTTTGCAGCTGAACTCTCTACATGGTGGTTTCTTTGTAGCTGAACTCTCTACAAGGTGACTTCTTATAGCTGAACTATCTACACAATGATCTTTTCGTAGCTGAACCCTCTACAGGGTGATTTGTTTGTAGCTGATCTCTATACAGGTTACTTGTTTCTAGCTCATCTCTTGAATTCTCTTCTCTATTAGAATGACTGCTCTATTAGAGTATCTCGACCTTACACTTGCTACACCAAGTTGGATTTCGTGTTATAACTCCGTGGCTTTAAGTCTGATTCTTCTACACCATTGAAGAGGCTTTCTTAGATGAATACTACATCTGTACAGGGATTTTCAAAGCATTACTCCAAGCGGTTTATCTGGTAGGCGTGGCAAGTAGTCGTTTTTTATTAGCTAATCTCGGTTGCGTAATTGTTACCCACTGTTGGATTTTTCGTTGTATCTTCCTGGTTTTTGCTCGATTTCTTTCAAACCACAAAAGGTTTGAGGTTCAATAGTTAATCTATTCACCCACCGATTTTCGGCGTCTTCTCGTAACCGGTTTACCCTGTAGGTGTGACAACATATTGGTGTTATTTTTCGTGAATAATCGATAATAACTCTTTGCCTGTTCATCGTATTCCAGCCAAAATTGGTACCAATATGCGCCTTTATACCCCCCTTCTGTGTGCCATATTTCAAGGCAATCGGATATGGCATTCGCATTTTATAGCAGTTTTTTGCAAGTGTGCGAAAAGAGGAAGAAAATAAGAAGAAAAAGAAATCTACACAGCAAAATTTGTCTTGTTTCATCAAGGCAGCACAGAGCTACGGAGGTGCGAAAATTGCTTTTTCTTTCTTCCTGTCAATATACTCACGGGGTTGCGCGCCGGCTTCTTGGGCCGCACGACACACTACCGTGTGTCTTGATCTAATCCAACACAGCCAAGCTGTAAAAAAACAGTGCGGCCCTCAAAAAGGCTAAGGTGAAAAAGATGTGAAATCCAAGGTGGCGGCCAAGAAATGGCTGTGATGGTAGGTTAATGGTAAAAATTTTAATAACGACAATTCAGGTGAATTTTGGTGCCGCTTGGTCAATTGGCACAAAATTCACCTGAATTGTCATTATTAAAATTTTTACCATTAACCTACCATCACAGCCATTTCTTGGCCGCCACCTTGGATTTCACATCTTTTTTCACCATAGCCTTTTTTAGGGCTCCACTGTTTTTTTACAGCTTGGCTGTTTTGGATTAGATTTCATTTCTTTTTGTATTTGTATACCCCAAAGCTGGCCTATGGCCAGCTTTGGGACTTTTCTAACCTATCTTTTTTTCTTTTCCACAGGAAGAAGAAAAGATTAAGTGGATGTACTTTAAATATTTTATCAGTAAATGTACAAATTATATATATATATATATATATATATATAATACATTATATTGATTACAGGAATCTCCATGGTGATATTGATTACAGAAATCTCCATGGTGGTTTCTTTGTAACTGAATACTCTACAAGGTGACTTCTTCAAGATGCTCTCTCTACAGGTGAATTGTTTGTAGCTGAATTCTGTACAGGTGATTTGTTTGCAGCTGAGCTCTTTACAGAATGGTTTCTTTGTAGCTGAACTCTCTACAAGGTAACTTCTTCTAACTGATCTTTCTACAAGGCAATTTGTTTGTGGCTGAATTTCCTACAGGGTGATTTCTTTGCAGCTGAACTCTCTACATGGTGGTTTCTTTGTAGCTGAACTCTCTACAAAGTAACTTCTTCTAGCTGATCTCTCTACAGGGTGATTTGTTTGTAGCTGAATTTTGTACAGGTGATTTGTTTGCAGCTGAGCTCTTTACAGAATGGTTTCTTTGTAGCTGAACTCTCTACAAGGTAACTTCTTCTAACTAATCTTTCTACAGGGCAATTTGTTTGTGGCTGAATTTTCTACAGGGTGATTTCTTTGCAGCTGAACTCTCTACATGGTGGTTTCTTTGTAGCTGAACTCTCTACAAGGTAATTTCTTTTAGCTGACGTCTCTACAAGGTCACTAGTTTGTAGCTGAGCTCTCTACATGGTGGTTTCTTTGTAACTGAACTCTCTATACAAGGTGACTTCTTCTAGCTGATCTTTCTACTGGGTGATTTGTTTGAAGCTGAACTCTCTACAAGGAACTTCTTCTAGCCGATCTCTCTACAGGGAGATTTGTTTGTAGCTGAACTCTCTACATGCTGGTTTCTTTGTAGCTGAACTCTACAAGGTGATTTCTTCTAGCTGAACTATCTCTTTCCATAGTTGCATGAACTCCCTACATGGTAACTTCTTCTAGCTGATCTCTCTACAGGGTGATTGTTTGTGGCTGAACTCTGTACAGGTGATTTGTTTGCAGCTGAGCTCTCTACAAGGTAACTTCTTCTAGCTGATGTCTCTACAGGGTCACTAGTTTTTAGCTGAATTCTCTACATGGTGGTTTCTTTGTAACTGAACTCTCTACAAGGTAACTTCTTCTAGTTGATCTTTCTAAAGGGTGATTTGTTTGTAGCTGAATTCTGTACAGGTGATTTGTTTGCAGCTGAGCTCTTTACAGAATGGTTTCTTTGTAGCTGAACTCTCTACAAGGTAACTTCTTCTAGCTGACGTCTCTACAAGGTCACTAGTTTGTAGCTGAGCTCTCTACATGGTGGTTTCTTTGTAACTGAACTCTCTATACAAGGTGACTTCTTCTAGCTGATCTTTCTACAGGGTGATTTGTTTGAAGCTGAACTCTCTACAAGGAACTTCTTCTAGCTGATCTCTCTACAGGGAGATTTGTTTGTAGCTGAACTCTCTACATGCTGGTTTCTTTGTAGCTGAACTCTACAAGGTGATTTCTTCTAGCTGAACTATCTCTTTCCATAGTTGCATGAACTCCCCACAAGGTAACTTCTTTATAGCTGATCTCTCTACAGGGTGACTTGTTTGTAGCTGATCTCTATACAGGTTACTTGTTTCTAGCTGATCTCTTGAATTCTCTTCAGGGTGACTGCTCTATTAGGATGACTGCTCTATTAGAGTATCCCGATCTCGCACTTGCTACACCAAGTTGGATTTCGTGTTATAACTCCGTGGCTTTAAGTCTGATTCTTCTACACCATTGAATAGCCTTTCTAAGATGATTACTCCATCTGTACAGTGATTTCCAAAGCATTACCCCAAGCGGTCTATCTGGTAGGCGTGGCAAGCAGTCGTTTTTTAATAGCTGATCTCGATTGCGTAATTGTTACACACTGTTGGTTTTTTCGTTGTATCTTCCTGGTTTTAAGCTCGATTTCATTCAAACCACAAAAGGTTTGAGGTTCAATAGTTAATCTATTCACCGACCGATTTTCATCTTCTTCCCATACGCGGCTTACGTTGTAGGCGTGACAACATTGGTGTTATTTTTCGCTCATAATCGATCATAACTCTTTGCCTGTTCATCGTATTCCAGCAAACGTTGGTACAGAGATGCGCCTTTATACCCCCCCCCCCTTCTGTGTGCAAAATTTCAAGGCAATCGGATATGGCGTTCGCGTTTTATAGCAGTTTTTGTAAGTGTGCGAAAAGAGGAAGAAAAATAGGAAGAAAAAAAGCCAATTTTTGAAGTCGCATATCTCGGGAACGCGTGAAGCGATTGCGCTCAAATTTGGAATGTGGAGTGCTGAAGTTGGAGGGAGTGTCCACAGCAAAATTTGTCCTGTTTCATCAAGGAAGCACAGAGCTACGGAGGTGCGAAAATTGCGTTTTCTTATTTCCTGCCAATATACTCACGGGTGTTGCGCGCCGGCTTCTTGGGCCGCACGCCGTGTGTCTTGATAAAAACGAAGAAACTAAGCCAATTTTGAAGTCGCATATCTCGGGAACGCTTGAAGCGATTTCGCTCAAATTTGGTATTTGGAGTACTGGAGTTGGTGGGAGTGTCCACAGCAAAAATCATCTTGTTTCATTAAGGAAGCGAAGAGCTACGGAGGTGCGAAAATTGCATTTTCGTTCTTCCTGTCAATATACTCATGGGTTTTTCACGCCGGCTTCTTGGGCCGCACGACACACTACCGTGTGTATTGATTCTTCTTATTCTTCATATCAAGACTCACGGTAGTGAGTCGCGGCCAAGAAACTACAAAGCGCACGCCCAATTAAAAGACACGCGGCCACTACTGTGAGTTATTTACGTGTACGTCCGGTTTCGCAGTATTAGTCCTAGATTACGCAACATCTCTCAATAGATTTGTACTGCGTTACGTGATAAAAAAATCTTTAGGAGTCGTCATCATAGTTTTCTTGCGACCTCGCTAAAATAAAAAAGTAACCATCGCAAAATAAAAAAATAGGCATATTTCACTTTATTTCTCTACCTTATGTTACAACTACTGTCACATTATACCAGTGAACATAGCCGTGTTTGTATAGTCCATCTAACACTGACATTATCCAATCCTGGTTTGCCTATACGCGTATTTTCTTCAATCAAACCTCTAATCCCTACAATAACTTTTAAAGGCACGATGTGGACACAAACTCTATTGCCTGATACACAAGTTGTGACAGCGTGCTGAACCGTAAGTTCCCTAGGGATGGCGTTTTAAGCAGAAATCTTTTAAATTCGATTTAGTGCCACACCCCATGCAAGCGTTTATAAATCGCCAGTTGTCTTACGGTTTGAAGAACAAAATCACTAGTGAAGGTGCTTTAAGCATACTCTTCAATTCTCTATTTACATGTAATTTTTAATAGATTAACCACAAAGGCCGATAAGGTGAATACAAAAGGTAACAAGCCTTTAGGGGTTACCACCTCTACGTAGTGTGTACCATGTAGCTTGTGTTGTGGCTTTCATTAAGTATTATGCACACACAAATGGTGCAATAAAATTTTGTAATGTATTGCTCAAATGTTGTTGGTGGTGTTGTGGTTCGAATGTGGTTCGTGGTTTGCCAGTGACCATGTATGAGTTGGGGTTGTTCCACACAACTTATATAATATTCAAATTTCATGATGGCCATGAAAATTTCTTGCCATATGGTAAACATACAACAATGTGCAACAACGTTAATCAACATCACATCAAGACTTGATTAAAAATAGTTCCAACAATAGTGATGATTTCTTGTATGTCAGCATGACGATACTGAGACCTGTAAAAGAATAAGCAGGCACTGAAGTTAACCTTAAATTAAACACTCATGCAACTGACCTGGAACATCGGTCGCAACACCAAAAACACTTGTTTCGATATCTGATGACAATCCAGCAGGCACTGAATCAAAAGAGAATGTACAAAAAATCAATATGCCGGGCTGTATTAATAATAGCATGGATAATCAAAATGAAGAAAAATTATATCCCAGGCTAAGTGAATGAATAACATAACTGTTGGGTAAGCATGTCAAACCTGAACATTAGGACATTAGTCAAACAAAAGTACGCTATCACAACTTGGTCATAATACAATGTTTGTACCACTGGACTTCGCACTGGTTGCCCAAAAATTGTGCCATTTCGGGACAACAGCATAATTATGAAACAAATAGTTACTGCAACACAGAAGGCCTACTGTTGCACTGTCTACACTAATATACCATAATTTAAAAACATAACAGGTGGGCATTAAATACAATACACTTAACATCTGGGTACTAGGAAAAATCACTAACATCACAACATGTAAACTGACCTGGAAATTAACACCCTTGATGCCACTACAGTCTACACTGGATATTTGTTTGAACCCATCAACACTATGCCTGATACATCTGAGTAGACTGACCTGCAAATTCACATCACTAGTATACAGTGATAATTGATAACTACAAAAACAACAATTGCAATAATACAATTCTTCTGTACGTCAACTGACCTGAAATTCACGACACTCGATACCGAGACCTGTAAAAGAATAAGCAGGCACTGAAGTCAACCTTAAATTACAGGTTTTTGCAATTGAATTCGTCGCCTTTGCGATTGAATTCGTCCCGTTTGCAATTGAATTCGTCGGTATTGCAATTGAATTCGTCCCGTTTGCAATTGAATTCGTCGGTTTTGCAATTGAATTCGTCGGTTTTGCAGTTGAATTAGTCGGTTTTGCAATAGAATTCGTCGCGTTTGCATTACAATTCGTCATAAACAAAACGGCTCCAAGAAACCAACCCGTTCATTACGAGATGAACTATTTATGCCTTGGAGAGTTACACTTGAGACACTAGAAGGTAATTGAAGCTGGTAGTACGCGAAGTTGATAGCTGTCTGACAAGTTAATTAACTTGCTCGCGAGTGACCACACCCATCGCGAATGGCGTAGTAGAGTTTGGAATGTTGCTGGATAGGCTGTAGAGGAAGAATTATTGCCTTATAAAGAGTTGTTTACTACCGTTGTACTTGAACAAGTTCTTGTAGCAGCTGCTACATCATGTTTTCGTGTTTGCTCCAGCTGCCGTTCTTGTTACGGACGAATTTAACTGCAAAAGCGACGAATTCAATTGCAAACGGGACGAATTCAATTGCAAAACCGACGAATTCAATTGCAAACGGGACGAATTCAATTGCAACAGCGACGAACTCAATTGCAAACGGGACGAATTCAATTGCAAAGTCGCCGAATTCAATTGCAAAAACCTGTAAACACACATGCAAACTGACCTGGAACATCGGTCGCAACACCAAGACACCTGTTTCGATATCTGACTAAACAATCCAGCAGGCACTGAATTAAAAAGAGTATGTGCAAAAAATCAATATGCCAGGCTGTACCAATAAAGGATGGATAATCAAAATGAACTTAAAAAATATATCCCATATGCAGGTTAAGTGAGTAACATAACTGTTGGGTAAGCATGTAAACCAGAACATTAGGTCATCAGTCAAACAAAAGTACGCTATCACAAACTGGTCACTGATAATTGATAACTACAAAAAGAACAATTGTAATAATACAATTCCTCTGAACGTTAACTGACCTGAAATTCATGACACCTGTATCTTTGTTCTTGCATGGTCTCAACTTACATATGTACCATGATCACATTCAACTGCTAGTGGATAAACCAGTATGACCAGATGGCCTGCAAAAACCAACAAGCAGGTGTTAAATACAATACACCTAAAGCCTGGAATATGAAAAATATTATATAAGCATTATTCCACACTGATATAGTAATAGATTATAGGATGTTGTGGAACTTGCCTAAACGTGTAAACTTGAACATGAGGACAACTGCATAATCTGGACACTTGGAATTGTCCAATACCTGATGAACAAGTTGGTACTAATGACATTCACTTCAACATTAAATTTTTATCCTAGCTGGGTGAATCTCTTGTAACCGAGTAAAAGGTGTTTATTTATTTTCCACCTGCAACCAAAGTTCTACATTTCTGTGGTTGAGTGTACATAAACTGAACTGGAAAATCAGTATGCCATAGGGTATGGAAATGGTTCCTTTCCTTCTGTTGTGACATTAGGCTCCTATTTGGTGATTATTAGTTTCTCATCCAGCCTTTCTAATTATTATGATGCGGGCGGGAGGGTATTACCATTATGCCATTATTTTATAATATTAACACACTGATGTACAGACCTTGTCCAAATTGTCTTTCTTTCTTACTACAAACATTTCCTTCACCAGCTGATTCTACTTTTCGTGATCGCCAACTGTTTTTCGACAGTCAACTGAAAACCTGCTTTGATGAAGTCGATAGAGCACGATTGCAACTGGCACTGCAGCAATTTGTTAAGGAAAACAACGGTTCTCCTGGCGATATATAGCGCAGTGTAGCTTTCATCAACAAAAAATTATAACAGTTTGGTATCACGTGTTCTTCTGAGCATGCGCAGGGTAAATAATGGCTTACCATGCGGTAGTTTAAGAAGGATGCGGGGGGTGGATGAGAAACTAATAATCACCAAATAGGGGC
Organism: Dysidea avara; assembly: GCF_963678975.1. Lineage (NCBI taxonomy): Eukaryota > Metazoa > Porifera > Demospongiae > Dictyoceratida > Dysideidae > Dysidea > Dysidea avara. The sequence continues at coordinate 27,861,861 of NC_089279.1, read as the reverse complement.
CTTATTTACAGCTGACTGGTAAATGATCATCGATGTCCCCGTGGATCCCAACAATGAGTATATCAATAACTTGACAAGTTGGAATGAATTTCCTTTCAACATCTGGTGGACAGGTCCAAAAACCCTATCGCACAAACACGGCGAATGAGTGTGTGGCGATGTGACACGTTGCACAAACTTCACTCCTCGTTTCGTTAGCATTCAAGACCGGCACGATATATCATAGAGTACCTCAGTATTCTTGACTCTTACTTCTTCAAGCGTTGCTCAAGCGATGTAGTTTCTCACGAGGGGCTCGAGTTTCTCATTAAAGTCGAGCCGATTAAAGTACACCTCACCATCCAGTTACATTCTTAAACCATTCAATTTAAAACCACGTATCACGAGTGTCCGCTTAAGGTAATTAGGGACTTTCCACGAGATTTCCCCTAAATAGATCACGTGTTAGTTGTCCAATCCGGTGGATTCTGGTGGTATACATGGTTCAACAATGCGGTAAGTGTACTTTAATATAGTATAAGCTGTCAATAATTGTTTGTGCACTGCTAAACTAAGTTATTTTTGTGTGATAAGCATGCTTGAGGAAGGGTCTGGGGGACGAGACTAATGTTTTGACAGCAGTTGATGATGGCCAGGCAAAGAACTGCGAGAAGAACTACTGTGATAGTGTGATAGTAGGGAAAAATTCCCACCCCTATAGCTCTGCCTAGGGGCATTAACTAGCATTATTACAGCTACTGTATTATGTTGTTGATATGTACAACCGGGCCAAGAATAAAGGTGAAAGTGGTAGTAAGGCTCAATCCTATTATTCTGCTGAACAGGCAAGGGAGTCTGGGACTCTGGGGGCATGCTCCCTCAGGAAAGTATAAGTTCTACAACTTTTTTGTTTTAATTGCTTCATCAAGTATAAAAATTTCAGTCAAAAGGTGATGATCGAGGCTCTGGTCTTATGCACTGGTTGGAGTGGTTGTATCAATACTGCACTGTGACATCCTTGAGGGGTTAGTGCTGGCATTGTCCATGGCAATACTATTCCATCTCCCCGAGTCTTGATGATTGAGTCCTCCATTCCTTTCTCTGCTGCTCCAATCCTGAAGTTGTGACCACAGTCAAAAGGTGATGATCGAGGCTCTGGTCTTGCATCTATACTGTACTGCAACACCCTTGAGGGGTTAGTACGGGCATTGTCCATCGCAATACTGTTCCATCTCCCATATACAAGTCTTGATGGTTGAGTCCTCTATTCCTTTCTCTGCTGCTCTAATCCTGAAGTTGTGACCAAAATATTAAAAATGGTTATAACATGATAAATGATTATGATGATAACAATTACAAATGTATTTATAGCTGTTTAGCAACTGTGAACTAATTAGGCACTTGCAAGTATAATTAGGTGTCTGAAACATTTAACATGCACAGATATGAGATATATTCGTCACATGCAGGCAGTAAAGATAGATTTACTCTAATAGAACAGTCATACTACACCGTAAATTCATATTTCCGAATTTACGGTGTTATGAAACAATCACTATTATGTATGGATTTTACTGACTCTCCAAGATAATATTCTGCATTAATGTTAATTGCTCATTTCCAAAAAAAAAACCTTTTAAACCAAATGTAGAGTCTATCACTGACAAAAATGAGTGATATCCACCCCAAAAACACCTTTGCTGTAAAAAAGGCGCGCCCAAGAAACTACAAGTACCTAGGCCTGAAACCCAATGTAAATAACAAAGAGAAAAAACAGCTCAGCTGAAGTGAAAAGTAACTGGTAACTTAAAGAGCTGATATCTGAAGCGGCCAAGAATACAATTACTAAAGTTTAATCCATGCAAGAACACCTTGTCTATAAAACAGGTGTATACATGAAAGTAACTGGCAACTGAAATGGCTGATATCTGAAGCGACCGAGAATGAATGGTCATATACAACTAATTCAAAATTTTAACACTGAACCTTTATAATTCAGCTGTGTTCTATATTCACTCTTGCTGCATCGTATAGTAATTTCTTTTAACTCTAATTGGCTGGTAATTTGGCCGCCTTTTTTTGCTCTATTATACTGACTATTAAAAAAGGCGGCCAAATTACCAGCCAATTAGAGTTAAAAGAAATTACTATACGATGCAGCAAGAGTGAATATAGAACACAGCTGAATTATAAAGGTTCAGTGTTAAATTTTTGAATTAGTTGTATATGACCATTCATTCTCGGTCGCTTCAGATATCAGCCATTTCAGTTGCCAGTTACTTTCATGTACACACCTGTTTTATAGCCAAGGTGTTCTTGCATGGATTAAACTTTAGTAATTGTATTCTTGGCCGCTTCAGATATCAGCTCTTTAAGTTACCAGTTACTTTTCACTTCAGCTGAGCTGGTTTTTTTTGTTATTTACATTGGGTTTCAGGTACTTGTAGTTTCTTGGGCACGCCTTTTTTACAGCGAAGGTGTTTTTGGGGTGAATTATTATTACTAGGACCGCGTCACATACAACCAAGTACATGCACTGACGTGACAGCCCCCTGATGAGGCTATTAGGTGGTGAAGGCATGATCCCCAAATCAACTCAATATGTCACAGTAGTGACAAATACAACACAATAGTGGCATCGTAACTAAAGACCACCAGTAGCTAAGTGCCAGTACATCATTGGTGTGGTAATGGCATGGTGATGTGTACACAGTATATGTGACCCAGTCTCAGAAAACCTGGCTTTAAAAGTATTGAGAAACACCGGTTTTAAGTATTTAGTTAGTTGTAGCTCGCCAATGGTTGAAGCTATGTGTACCAAATTTTCACACGTTTTACACCAATTCATTACCTTCCAGAGAATCCATTGTGCAAGTAGCCAACAACTAAGTTTCCCGCCATTTTAGATAGTTTTTAAACTGAGGTTGACTGTATCAGGCGAGCTGCAAATTGGGTGGAAGGCGGGGGATCCTGGAAGGCGGGCAAGATGGTGTTTAAAAATTGAAAAGGAAGGCCAGGAGATGAATTAGGCCAAGTTTTGGGCCATTGAGGTCTCAAACTGGCTAAAATGAAAGGAAATTCACAGCAAATGTGCTTATTCAACACCACAGAGCTGTACAGCCACATACAGTCATCCCCAGGCTGACCAGAGCTCCATTAAGGCCCCACACCACACGTACACGGATCGCCACTGGGCTTGGAAAAAGCAGCCAGCAAAACCAGACCACTCAAGTCTAGCTGATTTTGATTGTGGAATTAGATAGTTTATTCATGTAGCTTTGTGTCCTGGGTGAAAAATCGAATCTGCTGACATGGGCGATAAGACCGGTTTTCTCAGACTGGGTCACATATGTAATTATGTATACAAAACATACAGGAGAGAACTATACATTATTGCAGTATTGTATGTAGCAATACATTATAGGCAACATCAACAGGTAAAAATTATTAGCCAATATACAGACAGTACAGTATCAACATCAACTAGCTATAGAGCTAAATAAGGTTCATTAGTGGTGTAGCAATGGCACAGCAACGGGTGACACACTATAATTATGCATACACAACTTGCAGGAGATAGCTACACAATACTGTAGGGCAGCGGCGGAGCAAGTAGTTGATATTAGGGAGGGGGGGGGGGGGGGGGGGGAGGGCTGGGCTGACCCAGACTTATTTCTATAGTTTGGTAAGGTGCGACCAAAAAAAAAGGTCACAACCAACTGACAAGAGCTTTCCACCTCACCAGCTACCATTTCTAGCTAATAAACTACATAAAAATCCTTACGTAGCTCGCTACACACTGACTACTTTATTAGAGTGACTGCTCTATTAGAGTATCTCGATTTTTATCGCCCCACTCCAAGAAAGATAATTTCGGGGTGATATCATTCTGAGGGGGGATTCAGCCCCCTAGCCCCCCCCCTCTTTCCGCCGCCTATGCTGTAGGTGTATGAAAGCCAGATGAACCAGATAAAGGAACAGAACCTAGTAGCTAAGCCAGGTGAAGGCAAAAAAGATTAAGCATGTAGCTATCGAATATATTGCCTGACACCAGGGGCGGATCCAGGAGCCAGCAAGGGGAGGGGCACAAACAGGCTAAGTTGTAGGTGGTTGGGGAGATCCAGATTCTCTTGCTAGTTGCTGCATTTTTGAAGCAGCAAATAATCACCTCTTAGTAGTGTCTCACTGATGATTTTTTGTCACTTTGGCCTTTGAAGATGGTTGTGGAGTGTTAAAAGGCTCCAAACGTCTTAAACAACAACACGATAATTAATTTTAGAGGCGCTTAGTACGCACGAAGGTGCAGGGTAACAATTTAACAGCTAGTTTGTCATTGCTTTACTTCAGTTTGAGGTGAAATTGTAATAAGTGCTAGTAAAATGTACATACTTTCATGAGTTATATAGCTAAGGCCTGACAAAGTTTAGTATTTTAATCACAAGTATGGCTGACTCTTCCTGGGTCTTCCACGAGGAGGGGGGGGGCATTTGCCCCAAATGCCCCATCCTGGATCCGCCATTGGACACCAACACAAAGGAAATTCGCCATGCCAGCTGCACAAGACAAGATTGTTTACTTGTATTTTATATTGTAAAGAGCACCGGTGACATGTGTTTTAATGTTTTCTTGTATTGTTAATTAATTACATATTTTATGTGACTGGCAGCTGGCATGGAGACTTGAGACGTTACAAACATAAAAACTTACTTGTATTCTTCTTGTTTACGTGTAAAGTGGTCTCTGGCTCTCCTGCAGTCACTCCACCAAGGGGGTGTCACTCAGGCTCTTGCTGTATGTCGATCTGCGACCGCGATCAAACTCTAAGTCAACAATCAAGGCCACAAAATAGCTCTTACAGTGGGTCAAGGGTCAAGACGATACGGAAGGTTTGAAACCCACAATCGAAAACTATACGTAGCTACTATCAAGTTTACGAAATTATACTTAACTCACAAGAAGTAAGGATCTCCAAGAAGATGTTTTAAAGCTCCAGCAGGAATTTCGCCGTAATTATGATTTTTCTCTCCCAGCTGCTGGTAGCACGCACTAAGAAAGTATTATACTAAGTCGCAAGCGCAGGTTCGTATTAGGAAAATAGAGAAATATGTGAAGGTCAAAAGTTCGACAAGAAATGCTCAAGTCACAGGTCAAAGATGATAAATGCTGCAAGTCAAAGGTAAAGGTCAAGACTTTGACCGCGGTCGCAGATCTATCTACAGCGTGAGCCGACGTGACACCCCCTTGCTCCACGGACATTCGCTAATCTTCTCCTTTGCGCAATCTGTAATTAAGTAAGGGTGTGGTGCTGGGCGTTATATAGAATTACACGTATGGTCAAGTCATCAGCACGAACGGGCGCAACGATTATACGTTGATGCCTTTGTTCACACTTCACAGGCGAATCGATTCCCGGTTAGTTTATGTCTCTAGGTCTTTCTCAAACATTAATTATTTATTTATTTATTTAGCTATTACGTAATTTTAACCGCGTTTCGTATTAAGAACTTGACCTGACATTGAGTATAAGTGAATTCTTATACTCAATGTCAGGTCAAGTTCTTAACATCATTGAACAACATTCCTATCTTGGAGTTATCATTGACCATAAACTTTCTTGGCAACCACATGTTGACTATGTATGTGGCAAAGCAATGAAATTAATTGGAATTTTGAATCGTAACTTATGCACTTGCTCAAAAGCATTGAAAGAATTAAGCTACAAGCAGTTTGCGTTACCAGTACTAGATTATGCTTCATCTATTTGGGATTCTTACCACCAAAATCAAATTAATAAACTTGAAATGATTCAGCATAGAGCAGTTCGCTTTGTATTGAACCAACCTTGGAGAAGGAATGTTAGAGATAGTATTAGTTCATTGTTGTCATCACTTAAGTGGCCAACCTTACAACTCCAGAGAGAGCACTCATCTAATTTTACTTTATAAAATAATCAATAATATTAATTTTACAAATTCCAACAAATTATCTACCAACTCCATCACCAATTACTACCACCAGATCAAGAAATGACATGAAGTTTCTCCATTACCAGCCTACCATAGACTGTTTTAAGTATTCCTTTTTTCCACGCACCATTCCCGAATGGAACCGATTATATTGTTCATGCCAATCAATTAGATAGTTTCAGAACTTTGCTGAACAGATACTATAATTCATATTTGTAATTTTTTTTAATGCTGGCCTAATATATCACGTTTTAACAACACATAAAAACAAAAACAAAAAAAAACAATTGTTCTAATCAGTAAGAATACGGCTCTCCATTAAGCGCAGCTCAGTGGAAACAGCTGGGAGCTCTGTTGACTGCAGCTTTCTGCTCCCATGAATGGCCAGTACAGCGGAACATAATAGGGAAAATGATAAAGCACAGTGTATCCAGGAGAGTGTCTGGTTGTAAGACGTATTGTGCTTCTGTGATAAAAGATCTGCCAAACGGTTGTAGAAAATAGTAGCCTCCTTGCCCAAACCACCAAAAGTTGAAACAACTAGCCGGGTGAAAGATTCACAGTCAACATTACGTACACGATCCCCATATTCTCGCTTCCCGAGCTCATGTCGACGAAAAAGGGAAGCAACCCGGGTCTGACGATAACTTGGTGCGTTGGGATGGAAAACCCTGACGTCAAACAATGCACTTTGTCGTCTGCCCCAGAAGCCCCTTGCATGGATGTCAGCTCTTGCGGTATTACTGCAGTTAGCTGAAAATGGTGTAATTAGTTACCCATTAAGTGGCAGTAATGGAGGTTCAACAATAACATCATGACACACTTCTTGTAACCATTCTGCTGTTAAGTCTCGCAGTTCATTATGGTGGATGAAAGTCAAGCCACCATGTCCACAAATCATGGCATGATCAACACTTCCACAAACACAGTGACTTGGAATATTTGCTAGTTGCCAGCCATACCTCAGACACAGTGCATCTCTAAATTCTTGTTTGTTCAAATGAAATCTCTGCTCTTGAAGTGGAAGAGCAGTTAACCAAAGTGAAGAGCATTTAACACTGATTAATTCAATGGTTCATTGAAGCAGAGGATCTACATGAGACTTGATATTGGCTAAGCTAGAAGTCATTATTTGTTGTCTGGACTGACAGATGGTAGAGCGAGCCTGTTGAAGGCAAGGGATATGAAAGTTCTCAGTTTGCTGTTGCATCATAGCAACTAAACTAGCACTCAGCAACCTAGATGATGAAAACTGGGAATCACTACAGCAGGTGGGGTTGGCAATGTTCAGTCCACCAAAGCGACAAGGAAGTGAAAGTAGTTCTTTCTCCACCTCAGAACTGGGAATTCGACCTGTTAAAGCAGGAAGAAAGTGTTGGTGAATAGCTTCTTCAAGTGGTTGAAAGAATGCACCCACTGATTCGATGGTACGCATTACATAATTCCAGTGATGCTTGATACTGTGGGTAAAAGCACTGTACGCACTATGAGGATGAGTTTCAGCAATGTTTGATAAAGATAAAATCTCCTCAGACCACATTTTTACTTTGTTAGAGACATAGCTTTCTGTAAATGATCTAGTTCCAATAGCAGCACCCAAGTGACGTTGACCCTTGCAAGAAATCTGTATATTAGTGCCATTAAACAGTGTTTGAGCAAATTGAGTTGATCTGGCTTCACTATAAGGCATGTTTTAGCAGCATTTGGAAAGTAGCAATACATAGGGCCATAAGCCAAAAGATGTTTCCACCAATGCAATGAAGAGGCAAGTTGTCCACCTGCAGTGACATCATCAGCATACCACACCTGTGAAACATCTGGCTGAGACTGACGAAGAGAACGTATTAAGGGGATAACAGCCAGAACATACATGGCCATAGCAAGAAGATCACCTTGTGTTGTGCCTTCCGTCGAAGTTATCTCTCCCTCTCCAGTAATGAATAGTCTAATAGGCACCCCATAGGTGTTCTTAAGAATAGTTGCAAAAGATGGACACAGAATTGAAATGTTATGCAGAGCACTTTGGCGATTAACCTGGTTGGAGGCATTACTGGCATCAACCAGTAAAACAGCATCAGTATTCTCATGTGTAAATATTTCTCTCATAGCATGGATGGCAGCTTCTGCTCCGGTATCATGGCCAGCACAAATCTGTAATGCACCAGCAGCCAACTGAATGTCAGTACGAATAACAGAGAATAGCTTTAGCAATAATTCTCCTTGAAACATCACCAATCCCAATTGGTCGTACTCCTGGTTTCTTGTCAAGTGGAATAAGCCGGCAGGCAACAAAAGCCATAAGTTCTTTGGGATCAACCTCCTGTGTACACAATCGTTGTGCCACAGCAGCTAGAGAGTTACATAAGCTTACTGAAGCACGTCCAAAGGATGAGCACAGCCTACGCCAGGAGTATGCATCCACGCCAGATGGACCAGCAGCGCCTTGGGTATGAAAAGCTGTCAATTTAATTAGATCTCCAGTTAAACGGTCAAATAAAATAGGATCATAGGATGGTGCATTAGCATTATCAGATGATAAAAGGGATTTGGGAACTGCCATTTTTGCAGGGGGATGCTTGTCAATAAGGATGTCCTTCACTGACTGAGTTAAAGGACAACCATATTTGTAATTGTACTTGTAAATTAGCTTCATGCCCCATGCAGGTGGGCTCTGCTAATCAAATATATAATAATAATAATAATAATATTCTTAGTATACTGGTTGTATAATTATTATTATTCTTTCACAGGCATAGCGAAGTTTACAAGGAGAATCCTGGAATAAAACGTAGCAAGGCTAGCTGAATGGATCATTGTGCGTGTCCATGATCTATTTTTGACTTCGTTTTCGGATGGAAACAGCCCAAACCGGGCCCTTTCTTCTTGCCAAAGCGCCATTACGCTCGAGAAGCCATACAAGATCGCGCTCAAAGTTAGGTTTTTGATGTGCGCTGCTTGTAGCTAATAGAATCTGTCTTTATTATTGGCCAGGAAGCTTAATCTTGGCTGATGACTTTGTTGCAAGGTGGTTTTTTCGCTCCGTGATTATTGTACGTGGGCGAGTTATCCAGATTAAATACTCTAATAGAGCAGTCATGTAAATGCTCTAATAATGCAGTCAAGTGTATAACAACAATCCTTGCACTGAATTTGACAGCTATTAAAGGCACCAGTAATGTAAATTGTAGCTCATATTGGGAGACTCTCAGTCTATATACACATTGCAATTTGATCAGTTTCATGTTTGTACTGAAACGTTAACGGAATTACTACACAGAATGCAAAATTACACCACAGTCTTCATTATCAATCAAAGAAATCCTTGTTAATTTGTACACATGATATTGTAGTCAATAGTGTGAGAAGATATTGCTGAGGAGATGATATGTTCCAACAACTTGCAGCAAATACTAGTCAATGATATAGGTCTATAGTTCGATGGATTAGTACACGGGTCTTTCTTGTATACTGGTGTTACATATGCCCTCTTCCAGTCTGAAGGGAGTTCGCCCTGATGTATAATGTAGTCAAGTGTATAACAACAATCCTTGTACTGAATTTGACAGCTATTAAAGGCACCAGTAATGTAAATTGTAGCTCATATTAGGAGACTCTCAGTCTGTATGCACATTGCAATTTGATCAGTTTCATGTGTGTACTGAAATGTTGACGGTGTTACTAGCAGAATGCAAAATTACACTATTTACAACAATCTTCTTCATAATCCATTACTGGATTAATAAAAAGTAAATAAATTAGACAAATAAAAAAAATTTAAATGGGAATAGGGATCACTGAAAAAAGCCACAAAACAAGATGGGATCGCTGGGGTGGTAATGTAAACCACAAATCCCTATTTTGACTCTCTGTTGGTGGTAATGTAAACCACCAACTCCTATTTTGACTCACTTCAAAATGACAAAGCATGTAACTAAAAATTTATGACAGAGAGTCAAAATAGGGATTTGTGGTTTACATTACCACCCCAGTGATCCCTTCTTGTTTTGTGGCTTTTTTCAGCGATCCCTATTCCCATTTTAAAATTTCCATTTTTTTATTCATCTAGTACAATAAGAGTATCCACAAGCTACGTAATTGTAGAACTATATTATATAATGAACTATAGCCTATATCTTTCTTTGCAAGTCTTTTCTTTGCCATGCCATTGTTTGTATATTTATACAGTCCATTAACATTTTGTGTCTCAATTACTACCACTACTACTACTACTGCTATATACTGCTACTGCTACTACTACTACTACTACTACTACTACTACTACTACTACTACTACTTTTCATTCAAATGAATTGACACACATGTACAGTATGTACAGAATAAAATGACAATACAAGCATAAGCCTAAGTACAGCCAATGTTCAAAGATGTTAAGATGTTTACGGTCCCCAAGATAGCAGCTTTCTGGAGGCTATTAAACAAGTTCTCATTGTAATTTGGGATTTGCTTCAAGTAATCCTGTTGATTAACTGACACCACACCTGAATGACCAAAAACAACAGGTATGATGCCAACAGGCTGACCATGACACTCAGAAAACTCCCGGATAAGTGGTTGGTATTTGGTTAGTTTCTCCTGCTCCTTATTAGGTACATTAACGTCCGCAGGACAAGATACTTCAAAAAACATTATTCTATGTTCATGTTTCAGGAACAGTACAAGGTCAGGTCGATTCGAAGGAACATGAACATCAGTTTGTAAACTAAAGTCCCATAGGACCTTTGCAGAATCATTCTCAACCATCGGCAAAGGCTGATGGTCATACCAGTGCTTAGCAGATAATGGTAATTTGAAACACTTACTCAGATACCAATGGAGAACCCGGCCCACCATGTCATGTCGACGAAGATAGCTTGTTGATGCAAGTGCAGGGCAGCCAGATAACAGATGTTGAATTGACTCTTCATGCTCCTGACACAAACGACACAAGATGGATTGGACAGATATTTTCATTATTTTGGCCTGATAAGATCTTGTACATAAGACCTGATCTTGGATAGCAAATATGCTGCTCTCGGACTCGCCATGCATCGAACACTGCAACCATCAAAAACTACGTGCAGTGTTAATAACGGATGAATGTACCCATGTAAAGAATTTACCATGCAATGGTTTGGCATACAATGTGTTCAAAAGTTTCTTCCTCTGAGAAGTTACCACAGCGGTCCTTAACTGGTCCGAGCTAAAATTCAACACATCACATAAAGCTAGTGAAGAAGCAACATCATCAGCCATAGAAAATACAGACCTACGTGAGGGACTCTGCAACATCAGCTCACAGCAGGCCTGTACAAGATCATCCCTCGATGCCCGCTACTACTACTACTACTACTACTACTACTACTACTACTACTACTACTACTACTACTTTTCATTAAAAGAATTACATGTACACACAATTGTACAGAGAAAGAACAGAATCATGTACAAGTACATAAGATAATGTTCATTAAATCACATTTGTACACCGTAAGACATGAACAGTTCCAATTATGGCTGCCTTTTGAATGGTACAAAATAAATTGTTAGAAAAGTCTGGGATACGACGAAGGTGAGTAATACAGTTAGAAGATACAACACCTGTACATCCAACCACCACAGGGATAATTATCACCGGCATTCTGTACATCATGTGATAATCATGTGCCAATGATTGATACTTCTGTAACTTTTCTTGCTCCTTAGAGGACACATTTACATCAGCTGGACAAGAAACTTCAATGAAGTAGATCTTCTTAAGGTCATAGTCAAATAAAACAATATTTGGACGATTACTCAGGTGGTGACTGGCAGACTGTAAGCTAAATCCCACAGGATCTTCACTGCCGATGATTCAACCACAGCAGGGGGTCTATGAGTGAACCAACACGAGGAACCAGGTAAAAATCCATGCAGCCTCATCAAATGCCAATGCACCACTCCAGCTACTAAGTTATGACGATATAAATAAGCAGTGGCATCCAATGATGGACAAGCTGCCAACAAATGAACAACAGATTCTTCATGCTCTCCACACAATCTACACATTATAGAAGGAATGCTCATCTTCATAATCTTAACCTGAAGAACTCTGGTGGTGATGGCCTGATTCTGAATGGCAAGTATTGTAGATTCCGACTCTGAGTGAACATGGCTTTTCAGCCAGCACACACTTCTAGTCTTGTCAATTGAATTCTTGTTTAAAAGTGCATAATACTGACCATGAAGAGGTTTGTCAATGATAGAGGACATTAGCCGGCTAAACTGACAGTCACGAATCAAAGACTTCAGTGAAGAGAACAAGATGTTTTGGAAGTCTGATGTAACAGATAGAGATGCACAGTATTGGCCCTGAACAACACAGAACTCCGCCTTGGCAAATCACTGTCAATCTCACAGCACAATAAGACCAGAGGGTCAGAAGAAACAGAGAGATGATGAGCAAGTGAGACTAACTTTCTGTTATACAAGTTCTCAATGTTCACCAACCCAACACCTCCAGCAGAACGAGGCAAATAAATACGCTCAATAGCACTACGAGGATGATGATTGTTAGTGGCTGATAGGATCCTCCTTGTGCTAACATCAAATTGCTGGATCTCTTTCTTAGTCCAGGGAACAATTCCAAAGCCAAAGGACAAGAGTGGAAACAAAATGAGTTTGTAGCTCTTGTCTTACGAGGTCCACTGAGCAATGAGCTCCATACTAGCTTCAATCAATGGTTATATAAATCGGTAAGCATCTCCTTACTCTTGACACAATCTAGTCCATCAGATTCATAAAAACCCAGGTACTTGTATGACTCACCAACACCCAATACATGTATAGAGCAAGCGTCTGATAGGGGAACATCATCAGATGAAACCACCTTTCCCCTCACTACAGAGGACTTTGCACACTTGTCAAGCCCAAAGGTGAGACAAACATCATTGGAAAACATATAAACACTGTGAAGTAGCCTTTCAAGCTGGATATCCGATTTTGCAAACAATTTAATGTCATCCATATACAACAAATGATTTACTCTTCTCGTAGTGGTGGCCTGATACCCACTCAAGGAATCCAACAGCATACTCAATGGTGTAAGAGTAAGACAAAACAGTAGAGGACTAAGTGTGTCTCCCTGGAAAATACCGCGCTTAATAGAGACTGCTGCCAGCATCACTGGGTCACAAGTAGGCATTCGAAGGTACAAAGTAGTACTCCATAGTGAGAGCAATTGTTCAATACACTGTACTATGGTGGTGTCAAATCGAAATAATTTTAAACAACAAACAATCCAGTTATGGGGTACAGAATCATAGGCCTTTTTATAGTCAAGCCATGCAACAGAAAGTGATCGATTCTTAGACTTGACCTGCTTCCAAATATGACTATTCAACAACAAATGATCTGTGCATCCAAGCTCTCCTCTAGCACACTCCTTCTGTGCTGGATGTAAAACATTAACAACACAGTGCCTTAGCACTACTTCACTAATACATCCTGTCCACAGCTTGTACAAAATGTTCAGACAGGTTATTGGCCGAAAATTCTTTGGCTGTTCTGTATCAGAAGCTTTGGGAATTAAAATAGTTTTGCCCTTCGGAAACCATGATGGTATAAGAGACCCATCCTTCAACATGTTGTTAAAATGGGAGACAATCACTGACCTCAAAGCTGTGAATCGTTTAATCCAAAAGCCCTGAACGCCATCAGGACCTGGAGCAGCCCAGTTGCGTAACCTAGACACACAACCATTAAAACAAGCCTCATCAATGACAGACTGCTCCACAATAAATGACTTATCTGCAATCTTGCCCTCAAGGTCACTGAGCCAAGAGGTATCCAAGTTTGCTTTTGCTGGATTCTCAAAAATGTTTTTCCAGAAAGATTCCAAGGCAGCCAAATCAGGGGATGGGTGAACTTCATCCCTACCCCTCAACAACTCAGTCTCTTTTCATTCTGGCGAAACAATTTGTTTTGCCATTGTCTCAATAATCTTGACTTATACTTCCTTAACCTGGCTGCATAACTTGAAATTTTCTGTTTAAGTGTTTCAATTACTACAGAAAAATCTGACAATGACGTTATACAATGTTTAGAATGTAATTGTCTTAACTTATGCATAAATTTCTTACTACCACTAGGAGGGAAACCTCCAGCCACCAAACGAGACAAATCTCCTCTTAAAATTGATATAGTGTTCTCCAAACGTGACTTCCATGAATTGTGTGATTGTCGAGCTGGGGATCCCGATAACAGCGTATTCACAGTGGCAGCAGCAGCATATAGAAGATGCACACACTGTTGCAATGATGGATCAAAATATTCCAAAACTTTTTCAAGAGAGTCATTTACACTGGTGACAAGATCCAAAACTGGTTTGTTGATGGTAACTCTAGGGAGACTAGGGGCTAGTAACCCCTGGGCAGAAGCCTCAAAAAACTTGTGTTCCAAACATTGTGAGACATTATCCTCAGGAAAATGCACCACACACACAACAGATATATCCTCAGACTTTGGACAATTAACCTTCTCAGGGGAATCTGGTAAACTTGATTCAGGATAGACCTTCTCAGGAGAATCTGGTAAACTTGATTCAGAATAGACAGCTGGCTTAGGATCCACTACATCAGGCTTAGTTGGCTGGGAAGCCACCACATGTGTGATATCCACTGACGATCTGGTACAAGAAGTTGCGATATTAGATAACTCATGTTCAGAGAGCATGTGAGACGATTGAATGTTTCTAGCGTGACAGCAAAGAGTATTCACACTTATCGACGCTTTAGATGAATTTCTAGTATCCCAAATAGCCTTCAGTCGATTCCAGTAACCTACTCCATCACGCTTGGCGAGATAGAAGCAGTGCATCAGTTCGATGTTCTCAGCATAGGACCACTTACGACGACCATGAGTTGTGTCTGACGGTAGGCATTCAGCTCCCGACAACCCAGCATCGACGCGCTCACCAGGAAAACTTGCAGAGGACTCGTCGCTGGCTTCCACGGACGCACAGCGATGGGAGACTTCAGTATCCAGGTGGGCATTAATTCGGACTACAGGTGTAAGTTCACTACTTGCACTCGGTGACCGGACAGTTCTTGAGCTATGAAGTTTCATAGTTTCACAGGAACGGCTAAGCACACCCAAAAGGAGCTTGGGGGAAGGCTGACCCGGCCAGCAGCGTTGTTTCACGCCTCACGATTTGATCACGTGACTCTACTACTACTACTACTACTACTACTACTACTACTACTACTACTACTACTACTACTACTACTACTACTACTACTACTACTACTACTACTACTACTACTACTACTACTACTACTACTACTACTACTACTACTACTACTACTACTACTACTACTACTACTACTACTACTACTACTACTACTACTACTACTACTACTACTACTACTACTACTACTACTACTACTACTACTACTACTACTACTACTACTACTACTACTACTACTACTACTACTACTACTACTACTACTACTACTACTACTACTACTACTACTACTACTACTACTACTACTACTACTACTACTACTACTACTACTACTACTACTACTACTACTACTACTACTACTACTACTACTACTACTACTACTACTACTACTACTACTACTACTACTACTACTACTACTACTACTACTACTACTACTACTACTACTACTACTACTACTACTACTACTACTACTACTACTACTACTACTACTACTACTACTACTACTACTACTACTACTACTACTACTACTACTACTACTACTACTACTACTACTACTACTACTACTACTACTACTACTACTACTACTACTACTACTACTACTACTACTACTACTACTACTACTACTACTACTACTACTACTACTACTACTACTACTACTACTACTACTACTACTACTACTACTACTACTACTACTACTACTACTACTACTACTACTACTACTACTACTACTACTACTACTACTACTACTACTACTACTACTACTACTACTACTACTACTACTACTACTACTACTACTACTACTACTACTACTACTACTACTACTACTACTACTACTACTACTACTACTACTACTACTACTACTACTACTACTACTACTACTACTACTACTACTACTACTACTACTACTACTACTACTACTACTACTACTACTACTACTACTACTACTACTACTACTACTACTACTACTACTACTACTACTACTACTACTACTACTACTACTACTACTACTACTACTACTACTACTACTACTACTACTACTACTACTACTACTACTACTACTACTACTACTACTACTACTACTACTACTACTACTACTACTACTACTACTACTACTACTACTACTACTACTACTACTACTACTACTACTACTACTACTACTACTACTACTACTACTACTACTACTACTACTACTACTACTACTACTACTACTACTACTACTACTACTACTACTACTACTACTACTACTACTACTACTACTACTACTACTACTACTACTACTACTACTACTACTACTACTACTACTACTACTACTACTACTACTACTACTACTACTACTACTACTACTACTACTACTACTACTACTACTACTACTACTACTACTACTACTACTACTACTACTACTACTACTACTACTACTACTACTACTACTACTACTACTACTACTACTACTACTACTACTACTACTACTACTACTACTACTACTACTACTACTACTACTACTACTACTACTACTACTACTACTACTACTACTACTACTACTACTACT
Source organism: Dysidea avara (assembly GCF_963678975.1). Classification (NCBI taxonomy): domain Eukaryota; kingdom Metazoa; phylum Porifera; class Demospongiae; order Dictyoceratida; family Dysideidae; genus Dysidea; species Dysidea avara. The sequence goes on along the minus strand of NC_089279.1, from coordinate 27,845,150 downwards.
ACTACTACTACTACTACTACTACTACTACTACTGCCAACTCATGTTTGTGGCTAAAATGTTGTCTGTTTTGTGGTTCTCCATTGTAGCTATAATGAATGATCAAATAAATCACAATGTGTAAAATGAAAAATATAGCTAAATACAGCAATGTCTATTGATCTACCAGTGTGGCAGCTTAACATGTAAAATATACGCATGTCAATTAATTGTCAGCATAATGGTCTCATTCTACATACTTTTGATCTAAAGATGAAAACATAATTATGCACATAGCTTGAAAATTATGGATATATTATATATATCATTCTGTAGTACCACATATGTGATCGGATCTGTGAAAGGGGTCTTATAGCCTTTCCAAATTTCCAAGCTTGGTGAGTCATATTAACTCATCAAGTGTTTAACCTATTGTCTTAAAATTACATTCAGGAACAGTGCTATGTTAGGAGTGTAAAGTGACTAAATTTCTGTGTGTGTGTGCACTTGAATGATCATATTTATGCAGCTATACATATATATGCTATTGTTCATTGAAGTTTGAATCACTAGTGTGTGATAAAGCCAGGTTTAGTAGCGGGTATATTATATTGTCTAAAGTGAATAATATAATTACACACACTGTGAAAAATGAGGGATATAAGATGGTATTTCCAGTGGCTCATTGAATACAAAAAAAGCTTGATTTTTATAATTTGTAGTATACTATATAACAATCTTGTGTAAGGCTTTAGTTAATGTGTTAAACATACTGAAACCACATATGTGATGGTATAGTGTGGGCATTATGGTCATGCATCCTGCGTATGCATTGATTGGTGGCTATTCAGTAATTTCACATCCTAACTTTATACATAACACTTCATCATTCATCTGATCTGTTAATGTAAAAGTAGCAGAGTAGTTGCCCTGTGTAGATAGAAAACTGTATGTAACCACTTCACATTGCGCATATCACATGATGCATGTATTGTGTGTTACATTCAGGGTGTATACAAGCATTATAGAGATGCACCCGTACTACATACATACTATAATGCCAATCTTTGCACATTAAGAATACATAAAAATGCATTTGTAAACAGACCATCTTCATAATTGTATACACATGTATATTACTGAGAGTACACACTGTGTTACAGAGGGAGTACCATTGTATCATGTGTATACATACATATGTGCATAAATAAAAGTTAACAGCAGTGGTAGTTACATTACTGGGTGATGGAACTTACTGGGAGTATAGAATTCTTAGCAAAAACCGCGTACTTGTAGTGTACATCTCCTGCAATGAGTATACATGGTATACAATACAGTATACTTGTATTGTTTATAATATTTAAACCACTTGCCTGCTGGTACTGGGCACTGTATATCTTCAATGTATGACAAAATATAACAAAAGTCATAAGTTTCCTTTAATGGTGGGAAGTTGTTGAAATATACACTTGTATATACTCGACCACTAGTCACTTTCTCCACTGTGTATCAAAGAAACATTGTATAAAGCTACATGTTTTGTGTATGTATTTGTGTGTGTGTTTTGTGTGTGTGTGTGTGTGTGTGTGCGGTGTGGTGCAGTGCGGTGCGTGTGTTGTATAGGTGTTCGTGTGCATGTGTGGACTTACTTATGGTGCCGCGTAATTCAAATGTAATATTTTGTTCCACTACAGGAGGGTTGGGGTAATACTTTATCTTCACATTTTGCATCAGTGAATTTGGCTTGGCTGCGAATTAGTAAAAAGCATAATACAAGTACAGTTCTATAGCAAAAGTTATGTATAAAATACTGCAACTGTGTGCATATATGCATATGCAATTATCATGCATGTATGAGATATATATTATAGTAATTTGGAAACTGCAGTAACTGTATAAGTGGTTGCATATACTAACATGCATAGTAAGAAAGATACACACACTTACTGCATGACTCAATCCAGCAGCTGAAATGAAATTCTGAATTAGATCTAGGAAGCAGGAGAATGATGAAATATACTATAACATCTAGGTACTGCATTTTAGCATAGTATATAGCTGCAATACTTATCAAGTGTCCACACAACTGTGTGGCTATGTGTTACACATACTTACCAGTGTGCACAACAGGAATACACAGACATTTGAATCTTGAATTCAATTCACATGAATAGTACAGAAATTGAAAACTAACTAGGTGAATGAGCCAATAGCCACAACAATATGATAACAATTGGCTCCTCAGTTGTTGTTGGTTTTTTTTTTTTTTTTGTCAACACTCCTTTCCAGCATTGCACTACATCTAAGAAGAATAGTGCTCAAAGAATGGAAACTTTATAGTTTTCTATATATCATGTTAGTATATAATACTGCACTGCTTATTTACTTGTGATGATATTATAACATATGATACTGACCCAATTCAAGACTAGTGTAAAAATAATTTCAAAAAATTAAAATTATATTATGGGAATAGAGATCACTGAAAAATGTAAAGGAACGATTAAGAGTCAAACAAGCCATACAGCATATTAAACACACAGAGATCTCTATTTGGACTCAATGAATATGGTAGAAACTAAGAAAAAAACAGTAGTTTCTCCAAAAACTAGGGACAGATACATGAGTACTGAGAATACTTCTGTATAAATGTTTATTTGAGTCCAAATAGAGATCTTAACATGCTGGCTTGTTTGACTCTTATTTCCTTACTTTTTTCAGCAATCTCTATTCCCATATTTTAATTTTTTTTTTATACTAGTTTGTTTACTTTTTATAAATACGGATATACTGAGATGATAATTAGAGGTGCTGGTGGTGCTTGATATTACTCAGTATCAAGTCAGTTATCATGTACACTATGATTAGTAGTTAGCTAACCCCATCCAAAAACAGCTTGTAGCTGCAAAAAAAGTGTGCATTCAAGTAAAGCAGAGTTAGCTGCAACAAAAAATAATGATATCATAATGCGGCCATGTGCAAATTGTAAAATTAATATTAGCTGATCAGATAATACAATATTATTGTTAATAAAAGTGTTAATGAGAACTATGTGATGCTGCTAGTTTTTAAGCGTGTAAGCATCTTCATAAATGCCACACAAATTTGATTCTCAATAAAGTAATGTGTATAGATTCTATGATAGCAATAAAAAGTTTGAGTTTGGATGCCTTTCCTTTGTTCATAGCATTGCCGTATACAGGAAAGATGGCCAAACTCAAACTATTTATTGCTATCATAGAATCTATACACATCGCTTTATTGCCGAGAATCAAATTTGTGTAGCATTTATGAAGATGCTCACACACTTAAAAACTAGCAACATCACATAGTTCTCATTAACACTTGAACAATAATATTGTATTATCTGATTAGCTAATATTAATTTTACAACCTGCACACCTCGCACATGGCCACATTATGATATCAATACTTTTTGTCACAGTTAACTATGTGCATGTTTTTTATTTTGGATGGGATTTAAGATACTATACAGAACTTTTATGCAAAATATTTGAATAGATACAAATTATGTACATTACTGTATTGTACATACATTACATGTGTTATGCCGGATGATCAGATTTGCTTTACTATAATTATATAAATAATACATGTATGTATGCATAACAGAGAGGGTCAGTATTTCATTCATTGCTTGCATGATTATACCTTCCAGGGCCGCCCAGAGAAATTAAGGGGCCCAGGGCAAAGAGTTAAAGTGGGGCCCTTCACCCAAGTTGTAAGGTGAAGACCAAAAAAAAAAAAAAAAAAGGTCACAACCTGCTGGCAATGACAATAACTACCCATCACCAACCATATCTCCTTATCTATAAGCTTGCTACACTGCTCCTCTGAAGAATACTGTGACTGCTCTATTAGAGTATTTAGATCTGACTGCTCTATTAGAGTATATCGATCTTTTAAACAGGTATTCAGGGGGCCCTTCGTGGGGCCTCCTGGGGCCCCTTTCAGGCTGGGGCCCGGGGCAAAATGCTCCAGTTGCCCCCCCCCCTGTGGGCGGCCCTGATACCTTCCTAATTGGTGTATCAATTCAGTACTCTATACATATTAGCAACTTATATTATACGTACTGTACTTGTATCCCTGAAGTTGTACACCTTGCTACCAGTTGTCATTCTACTGCTTGTATTGTGCATGTACATATGTATTCTGTATAATACAATAGTGTAGTACAGAAACTGAAGATTAACTAGGTGAATGAGCCAATAGCCACAACAATATGATAACAATTGGCTCCTCAGTTTTTGGTCAACACTCCACTCCATCTTTGCATTGCATCCAAGAAAAATAGTACTCAAAGAAATGCAAAGTTGAGTTTTTCTATATGTATCACATTAGTAGAACTGTACTGTAGTTTACTTTATTGTAAACTTTTATGACGGCATAGCACATAATTATGATACCATCTGAGTCTGATCCCAACTAACTACTTCAGGGCATTTCTCCCAAATGGCGTTACAATTAAGGAGCTGAATTGTCTTATTCTATGATCTTCAGTTCTCACTGGGTAGATCCAGCAGTGCTCCCATAACTTTTCATTAAGTAACATATTACAGAGCGATGTCTCATAGAACAGCGTTGAAACCGGGTCGGGTCATCCGGGTCACATTTTCTCCGGGTCTGACCCGGATTGGATCACGTGAGAAACGAAATTGTTCGTTTGACGACGTAGAAACTTATAAACGCTATCGCGTAGCTCTTTCGTGAGCCACGCCCACTTATCGCATTACCAACATACGCTCAGCCACGCTCATTCGTTAGTAAGTGTAGTATGTAGCACGAAATTGAGGGTATCTATGGTGAGGGGTAGCTATTGTCAGTAGGTAAAGACCTTTTTTTTTTTTGGTCTTCAACCTACAGCTAGGCTGAAGTTGCAATATTTACTCAACACGAATCGAACGCTGAAAATGTAGACTCGTTCGCTCGCTCGAGACTAGCCGAAACACGTCTCAGCTTTAATTAATCCGGGTCACATCCGGGTCAGTGGGTCATCCGGGTCAGCAGTAGTGACCCGGTTCAACGTTGTCATAGAAACCCTGACCTAGTAGCTATAGTTAAAATAAATGATGAAATATGTAATGTATGCCAGCACATGCATGTGTACCACCAGTGTTGGGAGTAACGCGTTACGTAATATTATTACTTTTGTGGTAACTAAGTAATATAACGAAATACGCTATAAAAACGGGTAATATAACTCAAATTACTTTACTTACAAATGTAATGCGTTATCTAAGTAATATAGTTACTGTAACGGGTCTAATATTACGTAATATTATTACTACAAGTAACACGGAAGTTACTAATCTCGTTAGTAATATCCTCTGAATAACGTCTAGCCACAACGAAGTAACAAAACCTACTGAATGAAGCTTATTCACCAGCTTCTTACTTATAACCAAGATTTGCACATTGTCCAACAACACGATCATGTCATGTGATAAGGTGGTAGTTTACACGTGACAACTTAAGGCTGTGGACCCGCACGAAGTAATATAATGTGCAATATTATTATAGTTACTTTATTTTATGGGTAATAACTGTAACTAAATAGTTCAGTTGCAAGTAATATGTAATATGTAACTAGTTACTTTTACAAAGTAACTTGCCCAACACTGTGTACCAGGGGTGGTGGAGCAGGCCAAACGGTGATGGGGCCAGTCCACCTGTAAGTTGAAGACCAAAAAAAGTCACAGCCTGCTGACAATAGCTGCTCTCCACCAATTATACCTCCTTATTTATAACTACACATGAACATACGTAGCTAAGTAGCTTGCTACACTGCTTCTCTGAATACTGTGACTGCTCTATTAGAGTATCCAGATCCTGACTGTTCTATTAGAGTATCTCAATCTTTTCTTGCAAACAGTATCCCATAAAAGTGGGGGGGCCATGGCTCCCCTGTCTCCACCGCCTATGCTGTGTACCACATACTTCATCAGTGATCTAGTCTGAAGCTTTGAACTGGTTTAGTTTATTATGATCAATATCTCAATTCTTACTGCTCTCCCAATTAAATAAAGGATTGATTGATTCAGTAGTGCTGTCCAATCACTCACCTTATAAACTTATTTAGCCTGGAGGATTTAGTTATACAGCTAGGAGGTGCTGAAACAACTCACTTCCAGCATAGATAATGTATGTGTTCCTAATGGAAATGATCCAGCATCGAGCTGCTCGTTTTGTTCTAAACAAACCGTGGTTCAGATCTAGTGAGCAACAGCACAACAGAGTAACAGACATGCTGACATACCTTGAATGGCCTAGTCTCCAAGACAGAAGGACAATGACTCGACTTACTTTGCTATTCAAAATTTTGAGAAGATTAATAGTCATACCTGATCGTTGTATACCTCCATCAGTTCCAGTATCATACACTCGTTCCAACCACCCCCTCAAGCTATTTCACTTACCAACAAGGATCAATGTTTACAAGTACTCTTTCTTACCACAAACAATCATTCAATGGAACCAACTACCTATTTCTGATATTGACAAGATTGACATTGACACTTTTAAGAACAATCTGATTGGTATTGTGTGTAATTGTAATGGTCATTAGTGTGTTGTCCCTGGTGGGCTTTGCTAATGGATGAATTTCATAATAACTAAAGTTGCCCCTAGCAACCTGAATTTTACAATATTTGTAGGGATATATAGTAACATCTCCAAATTTTAAAATGATAGTATAAAAGGTCATGAGATACAACATTTTAAAGTTCCATACATTGTCTATGAGAGGGGCAACAGTTGCCCCTTCTGGGCAATCACATAAATAATGTGTGGGAAAACAACAAATTCAATTAATGTCATTTCTCAATTTAACATTATTTGTAGGTGTGACTCTCACAATTAACCTCTCCAAATTTTAAAAGGACAGAGTATATAGATCATGAGATATCACATTCTGAAATTTGTGGTTTTCCCATATATTATCCATGTGATTTCCCAGAAGGAGCAACTGTTACCCCCTCCCATAGATAATGTATGGGGAAGCTGCAAACTTTAAAATGTCATATCTCATGACCTATAGATGCTATTTAAAAATTGGAGTTGTTACTTTTGACATTCACACCTACAAAATAATGCAAAATTCAGGTTGCTAAGGGCAGCGGTTTAAAACTCCTTATTATGAAATTCATCTATTAATAATAATAATAATGGATTGGAAACGCCCGTGAAATTATTTTCCTATCCTAGTTACGGTGCACTAATACATTGGGAAATTTGTTGAGTGGCTGCTTGGCTTTCTCTTGCTTGTTTGAAGGCCGGTTCGAAGGCGTGGACATTCCTTTTACATTGTTTATTGTGTAGGGTTGTGTACTGAACAAGAACACAGCGTGTCTGTGGGTACTGTAATCAGACATGTACTTCCAATAGAAACACACCACACTATTTTAGCCAATCAGATTAGTATATTATAGATTTTTTGTCAAGGGATCTTGACAAATAAGCGTAATACTAATTCTAGTGGCTGATTGCTTGGTGTATTTCAAAATAATACATCAAGCTGTGCTATTGAGAGTATTGTAGTAACAGATTCACTTGTTAGATTAATAATTATACACATTCATTTCATGTCAACTTATGCTACAAATTCATAACGCAAGTTACATAAATATGCTCTATTATATTGCATTACAACTACAGGAGTGTCCTTATAAGATCTGCTAATTCTGGATCAACTTTTCTCACTTGTATCTCAACAAATTCCCACATGAGATCAGGGGCAGATCTAGGATTTATAAAAGGGGGGGCTAACTCAGGTACTAATCTCTTGGGCAGAGGTGTACGAAGCACACTTCCCAGAATGCGAAGCATGCTGGAACTAGGGGGGTCTGGGGGCATGCCCCCCCTGGAAATTTTTGAAAAATAGATGCTAAAATACTGCAATTTGGAGACATTTCCACATAAAATTCATACCTGTAGATATTTTATATACTGCCTTTAGATTATAGGTATGGCTCTCTGAAGCATTTTGCTAATGGAAAAGTTTGGGTAGGTACAGACAACCAAGTACATGATGCACCCCTCTCACAATTGCACAACACTGAATAGGTGCATGTTAGAGTAAGAATGTTGAAAGTGGAAAATTTTGAAATTTGAACAATACAAGATTGAATCTGAGAGCATTTTCAATGGAAATTGTGTACCTGAATTAAATATTGCCATACATATTAACTACACAAGTAGATGAATGAAGCCCTTTAAACAGACCAATGCACTTCATTGTATGTATAGGTGCAGGCAGATTTGGAAAAATTCCATAACAGAACCAACTACATGTTTCCAGTGAATGTTCTATTAGAGTAGTTAGCTGACTGCTCTATTAGAGTATCTCGATCTTGTACACCTCCAATGCTGATCCAGGTCCTTGTTGAATAAACTTTAGCATAAATCCACTGATAATACCTTGGAAGGATGTTTATAAGGTGGTTTTATGAGTATTTGTATTATTAGTGATCATATAATTATGCTAAGACAAAATTTCATTATAATACTCAGCATATTGATCAAGTAAAGCCTAAATATGAAAGGGGGCGCTTCAGCCCCCAAAGCCCCCCCCTGGATCCGCCCCTGGAGATCATCATCTTGATGGTACATACGATGTATTACATCCATACACCTGATTTGATTATCTTCACTGTTTTTTTGTGTCTTTGTCTTTACATCATCACCAAACTTAAATGCATTGAGAACTACCACCCAGGCATCACCTCTTTTATCAACTAACTGTTTAATGATGGGATCATCACATGCTTTCTTTGTAAGTTCACAATGTTTTAGGCTTTGATAATCAGGAACATAAGAAAACAAATCTCCAGATGTGGCTGCCTGTCCTATTACCCACATTATCCTTCTTAGAACAATTGGAGGATAAAACAACACAATCATGCAATTCTGTGTTACCATGAACAATCTGATTATTCACCATAAGCACAACATGTTCCACAGAAATCTTGTAATGATCTGCTACCATTGAATAGAGCTTGTTGACTGAAGTGTTGTACTCCACCTTTAGAAGACAGTCATTAGGACTACGATGCTCAGAGTCCAAGTCATCAGATATTTGTACTAAATAAATGTATTTCGTACCATCATCCTCAATGCGAAGTAAACAGATCCTAACCTTAACCTTAAACAAGTGACGAAACAATGAAATGTTGTGATCTTCTAATGTGCACAAGTTATTTAGTTCAAATGGATAAAACACATGTTGTTCACCCAAACTTGAGGTTGATTTACATTTCTCGGATACATATTGATACAATGGCTCATATTTCAAATGCTGAACTTCTGGTTTTATGTTCAGTTTAGTGCATATCAGATATTTTAATCTTAGTATGGTGACCAAGCTGTTAACCTTCAAAACTACTTTTTTAGAGCAGTGACAATTTTCACCGTCATCTATTTTGTAGCATACACAAACATAGAATTCTCCACTGATTATCTCTAGGATCATGTCAAGCACAGTGTGGGTCCACTTATGGTATTCACTTATCTCACAAGAATCAACTAGGATAAGGTCTGGCTTCCTTGCAATCTTCAGTATTTGATGGTCACGTGGAACTCCGGCATGCTCGTTCCTTGCAATGACGTCCACCTTCACGTCTCCTATTTTATCCAAACCTTTCTTCTCTATGATAACGGTGGCGCCCTCTCTGTGAACATGACACAACTAAATGGGAACGGTCAGCATCTCGAGTTCTTTCCATTCGCACTTAATACGCTACCCATGCTTTACAATACTTACACCTTCCGTGTTCGGTCACGGTGTAGTAGCGTAAATCGTAAAAATATGTAATCATTTTTTGGTCACGTGAGCGTTAATGATGGTAATAGCGACCGACGAAGTTTCTTGTGTCTTTGCACTTTGTCTGACGCTGAACACGACGTACTTTGCAGATATTACTTAGTTCTTTCTTTGTTCACACCTTTGTTCGCTCATGGTTCGCTTGTTCCTGATAATGATTAGTCTGGTGCGGCCGCCCCTTCGCAAATTTCTATTTGCGAAGGGGCGGCCGCGCCAGACTAGATCGATGATTACTAGTGTAAAAATAATTTTCAAAAATTAAAACATGGGAATAGAGATCACTGAAAAAGTAAAGAAGCAAGGGTCAAACAAGGCAGCATGTGAAACACACCATAGAGTATAGACTAACTCCAGGTACCTGGGGTTTATAAATCTATGAACACACAGAGATCTCTATTTGGACTCAATGGATACGGTATAGCTAGAGACTAAGGAAAATGAGTAGTTTTATATAAATAGGGGTAGATAAGTACTGAAATAATCAGTAAGCACTGAGAATGCTTCTATTAATGTTTATTTGAGTCCAAATAGAGATTGCTGTGTGTTTAACATGCTGGCTTGTTTGACTCTTGTTTCTGCAATCTCTATTCCCATGTTTTAATTTTTGAAAATTATTTTTACACTAGTTTGTTTACTTTTTATAAATCCATTTATGGATAGCTAGCTAACATGATAATAAGAGGTGCTGGTGGTGCTTGATATTACACAGACTAAACATGTATATCAAGTTAGCCATCATGTACAGTAGCTATTAAGTAGTCAGCTAATATTATTAGTTAGCAAACATGTTTCCATACTATTGAATGTACTTTGTACTATACTTATCCAACCATAGGCAGTGTATAGCATGTTGTCGTCAGCAATAGTATGGCTTCTGATTTGTACAGCTATGTGATCACAATTAACTCAAAGGTAATGATATAAGGTTTCCAAATGAACTTGTTAACATAAATAGATTGGATACTTATTAACACAATTAACACATTAGATACCCTTGCAGAAACTAAGTCAGAAGATCAATGGCTAAGTGAACCTACAAGAAGCAAAATTGCTTGAGAATGAGTGTTATCATCATAATGTGCATTTAAAAATAGGTCATGGACATGAAGAAAGACATAGGAAGGAAAGTTATGTAATTTTTATCCCCAAAAATTACTCACATTTTGCTGTGAGAAAAAATAATAGTAATAATAATAATAAGAAGATGAACAAAATGGCAGATTTCAGTTCTTTAAAGTACTTTTATCAAGTCCTTTTGACTTCATCTTTGCTAGTGGACCTAAACTTCTTCCAAATTAACTTCTAAAACTTCTTTTGAGGTTGGTAAAGGTTTCTAAGGAAGTGTTTAGTTGAGCGTTCTATTAGGATTTTGGAAAAACATAGCTCTAGTAATGCATGATGAATCACGAGAGAAACTACATATGCACTCTTTGATAGAACATCATTGAACTGTAAAAATGGCTGGACAAAGAATTGAAAGGAATTGATGAGGGATTTGTACAGCAGTAAGAGTAGAGTGTTTCCTACCATACGAAAATACACTTAAATAGTTATGAAGAATACAAGAAAGAAATTGAAACTACACAAGTAGTATACTTTGATCAGCTCGCAAAGAAGGTGAGTGCCATTGTATACATGTGGAGGAAAGCAATAAACTTATAATCATTGGAAAGATCGATGGAACCATCCAAAAGTTATCCAAATCAATGGAGAAGCTTGAGATGCCA